>NW_025963557.1:2797163-3085324 GCF_910591885.1 Bombus terrestris
CGTTATATTGTGTTACTTTATAACGTATGACGTCATGTAGTATTACGTTATAACGTATGGCCTTATGCAGTATTACGATATAACGTATGACGTCATGTGGTATTACGTTATTGCGAATAACGTTATATTGTGTTACTTTATGACGTATGACGTCATGTAGTATTACGTTATAACGTATGACGGTATGTAGTATTACGTTATTCCGCATAACGTTGTATAGTGTTACTTTATGAAGTATGACGTTATGTTGTATTACGTTGTAACGTATGACGTCATGTAGTATTACGTTATAACGTATGGCGTTATGTAGTATTACGATATAACGTATGACGTCATGTGGTATTACGTTATTGCGAATAACGTTATATTGTGTTACTTCATGATGTATGACGTCATGTAGTATTACGTTATAACGTATGACGGTATGTAGTATTACGTTATTCCGCATAACGTTGTATAGTGTTACTTTATTACGTATGACGTCATGTAGTATTACGTTATAGCGTATGACGGTATGTAGTATTACGATATAACCTATGACGTCATGTAGTATTACGATATAACGTACAACGTTATATAGAATTACGATATAACGTATGACGTCATGTGGTGTTACGTAATTGCGAATAACGTTATATTGTGTTACTTTATGACGTATGACGTCATATAGTATTACTTTATGACGTATGACGTCATGTAGTATTAGATTACAACGTATGACGTTATGTATTATTACGATATAACGTATGACGTTATGCAGTATTAGGTTATAACGTATGACGTCATGTAGTTTTGCGTTATAACGTATGACGTTACGTAGTATTACGTTATAACGTATGATGTTATGGAGTATTACGTTATAACGTATGACGTCATGTGGTAGTACGTTATTACGAATAACGTTATGTTGTGTTACTTTATGACGTATGACGTCATGTAGTATTAGGTTACAACGTATGACGTTATGTATTATTACGATATAACGTATGACGTTATGCAGTATTAGGTTATAACGTATGATGTCATGTAGTTTTGCGTTATAACGTATGACGTTATGTAGTATTACGATATAACGTATGACGTCATGTGGTATTACGTTATTGCGAATAACGTTATATTGTGTCACTTTATGACGTATGACGTCATGTAGTATTACGTTTTAACGTATGACGGTATGTAGTATTGCGTTATTCCGTATAACGTTATATAGTGTTACGTTATAAAGTATGACGTCGTGTAGTATTACGTTATAACGTATGACGTTATGTATTATTACGATATAACGTATGACGTCATGTAGTATTACGTTATAACGTATGACGTCATGTAGTATTACGTTTTAACGTATGACGGTATGTAGTATTGCGTTACTCCGTATAACGTTATATAGTGTTACGTTATAAAGTATGACGTCGTGTAGTATTACGTTATAACGAATGACGTTATGTATTATTACGATATAACGTACGACGTCATGCAGTATTACTTTATGACGTATGACGTCATGTAGTATTAGGTTACAACGTATGACGTTATGTATTATTACGATATAACGTATGACGTTATGCAGTATTAGGTTATAACGTATGACGTCATGTAGTTTTGCGTTATAGCTTATGACGTTATGTAGTATTACGATACAACGTATGACGTCATGTGGTGTTACGTTATTGCGAATAACGTTATATTGTGTTACTTTATGTCGTATGACGTCATGTAGTATTACGTTATAACGTATGACGGTATGTAGTATTACGTTATTCCGTATAACGTTATATAGTGTTACTTTATGAAGTATGACGTTATGTTGTATTACGTTATAGCTTATGACGTTATGGAGCATTACGCTATAACGTATGAGGTTATGTGGTATTACATTAGTACGAATATCGTAATATTGTGTTACTTTATGACGTATGACGTCATGTAGTATCACTTTATGACGTATGACGGTATGTAGTATTACGTTATTCCACATAACGTTATATAGTGTTACGTTATAAAGTATGACGTCGTGTAGTATTACGTTATAACGTATGACTTTATGGAGTATTACGTTATAACGTATGATGTCATGTGGTATTACGTTATTACGAATATCGTAATATTGTGTTACTTTATGACGTATGACGTCATGTAGTATTACTTTGTGACGTATGACGTCATGTAGTATTACTTTATGACGTATGACGTCATGTAGTATTAGGTTAAAACGTATGACGTTATGTATTATTACGATATAACGTATGACGTCATGTAGTATTACGATATAACGTATGACGTTATGGAGTATTACGTTATAACGTATGAGGTCATGTGGTATTACGTTATTACGAATAACGTTATATTGTGTTACTTTATGACGTATGACGCCATGTAGTATTACTTTATTACGTATGACGTCATGTAGTATTAGATTACAACGTATGACGTTATGTATTATTACGATATAACGTATGACGTTATGTAGTATTACGATATAACTTATGACGTTATGTAGTATTACGATATAACGTTTGACGTTATGTAGTATTACGTTATAACGTATGACGTCCTGTAGTATTACGTTATAACGTATGACGGTATGTAGTATTGCGTTATTCCGTATAACGTTATATAGTGTTACGTTATAAAGTATGACGTCATGTAGTATTACGTTATAACGTATGACGTCATGTAGTATTACGATATAACGTACAACGTTATGTCGTATTACGTTATAACGTATCATGTCATGTAGTATTACGTTATAACGTATGACGTTATGGAGTATTACGTTATAACGTATGAGGTCATGTGGTATTACGTTATTACGAATAACGTTATATTGTGTTACTTTATGACGTATGACGTCATGTAGTATTAGGTTACAACGTATGACGATTATGTATTATTACGATATAACGTATGACGTTATGCAGTATTAGGTTATAACGTATGACGTCATGTAGTTTTGCGAGATAACATATGACGTTATGTATTATTACGATATAACGTATGACGTCATGTGGTATTACGTTAATGCGAATAACGTTATATTGTGTCACTTTATGACGTATGACGTCATGTAGTATTACGTTTTAACGTATGACGGTATGTAGTATTGCGTTATTCCGTATAACGTTATATAGTGTTACGTTATAAAGTATGACGTCGTGTAGTATTACGTTATAACGTATGACGTTATGTATTATTACGATATAACGTATGACGTCATGTAGTATTACGTTATAACGTATGACGTCATGTAGTATTACGTTATAACGTATGGCGTTATGTAGTATTACGATATAACGTATGACGTCATGTGGTATTACGTTATTGCGAATAACGTTATATTGTGTTACTTTATGACGTATGACGTCATGTAGTATTACGTTATAACGTATGACGGTATGTAGTATTACGTTATTCCGCATAACGTTGTATAGTGTTACTTTATGAAGTATAACGTTATGTTGTATTACGTTATAACGTATGACGTCATGTAGTATTACGTTATAACGTATGGCGTTATGTAGTATTACGATATAACGTATGACGTCATGTGGTATTACGTTATTGCGAATAACGTTATATTGTGTTACTTCATGATGTATGACGTCATGTAGTATTACGTTATAACGTATGACGGTATGTAGTATTACGTTATTCCGCATAACGTTGTATAGTGTTACTTTATTACGTATGACGTCATGTAGTATTACGTTATAACGTATGACGGTATGTAGTATTACGTTATAACGTATGACGTTACGTAGTATTACGTTATAACGTATGATGTTATGGAGTATTACGTTATAACGTATGACGTCATGTGGTAGTACGTTATTACGAATAACGTTATATTGTGTTACTTTATGACGTATGACGTCATGTAGTTTTGCGTTATAACGTATGACGTTATGTAGTATTACGATATAACGTATGACGTCATGTGGTATTACGTTATTGCGAATAACGTTATATTGTGTCACTTTATGACGTATGACGTCATGTAGTATTACGTTTTAACGTATGACGGTATGTAGTATTGCGTTATTCCGTATAACGTTATATAGTGTTACGTTATAAAGTATGACGTCGTGTAGTATTACGTTATAACGTATGACGTTATGTGGTATTACGTTATTACGAATATCGTAATATTGTGTTACTTTATGACGCATGACGTCATGTAGTATTACTTTGTGACGTATGACGTCATGTAGTATTACGTTATAACGTATGGCCTTATGTAGTATTACGATATAACGTATGACGTCATGTGGTATTACGTTATTGCGAATAACGTTATATTGTGTTACTTTATGACGTATGACGTCATGTAGTATTACGTTATAACGTATGACGGTATGTAGTACTACGTTATTCCGCATAACGTTGTATAGTGTTACTTTATGAAGTATGACGTTATGTTGTATTACGTTGTAACGTATGACGTCATGTAGTATTACGTTATAACGTATGGCGTTATGTAGTATTACGATATAACGTATGACGTCATGTGGTATTACGTTATTGCGAATAACGTTATATTGTCTTACTTCATGATGTATGACGTCATGTAGTATTACGTTATAACGTATGACGGTATGTAGTATTACGTTATTCCGCATAACGTTGTATAGTGTTACTTTATTACGTATGACGTCATGTAGTATTACGTTATAGCGTATGACGGTATGTAGTATTACGATATAACCTATGACGTCATGTAGTATTACGATATAACGTACAACGTTATATAGAATTACGATATAACGTATGACGTCATGTGGTGTTACGTAATTGCGAATAACGTTATATTGTGTTACTTTATGACGTATGACGTCATATAGTATTACTTTATGACGTATGACGTTATGTAGTATTAGATTACAACGTATGACGTTATGTATTATTACGATATAACGTATGACGTTATGCAGTATTAGGTTATAACGTATGACGTCATGTAGTTTTGCGTTATAACGTATGACGTTACGTAGTATTACGTTATAACGTATGATGTTATGGAGTATTACGTTATAACGTATGACGTCATGTGGTAGTACGTTATTACGAATAACGTTATATTGTGTTACTTTATGACGTATGACGTCATGTAGTATTAGGTTACAACGTATGACGTTATGTATTATTACGATATAACGTATGACGTTATGCAGTATTAGGTTATAACGTATGATGTCATGTAGTTTTGCGTTATAACGTATGACGTTATGTAGTATTACGATATAACGTATGACGTCATGTGGTATTACGTTATTGCGAATAACGTTATATTGTGTCACTTTATGACGTATGACGTCATGTAGTATTACGTTTTAACGTATGACGGTATGTAGTATTGCGTTATTCCGTATAACGTTATATAGTGTTACGTTATAAAGTATGACGTCGTGTAGTATTACGTTATAACGTATGACGTTATGTATTATTACGATATAACGTATGACGTCATGTAGTATTACATTATAACGTATGACGTCATGTAGTATTACGTTTTAACGTATGACGGTATGTAGTATTGCGTTATTCCGTATAACGTTATATAGTGTTACGTTATAAAGTATGACGTCGTGTAGTATTACGTTATAACGTATGACGTTATGTATTATTACGATATAACGTACGACGTCATGCAGTATTACTTTATGACGTATGACGTCATGTAGTATTAGGTTACAACGTATGACGTTATGTATTATTACGATATAACGTATGACGTCATGTAGTATTACGTTTTAACGTATGACGATATGTAGTATTGCGTTATTCCGTATAAAGTTATATTGTGTTACTTTATGTCGTATGACGTCATGTAGTATTACGTTATAACGTATGACGGTATGTAGTATTACGTTATTCCGTATAACGTTATATAGTGTTACTTTATGAAGTATGACGTTATGTTGTATTACGTTATAGCGTATGACGTTATGGAGCATTACGTTATAACGTATGAGGTCATGTGGTATTACATTAGTACGAATATCGTAATATTGTGTTACTTTATGACGTATGACGTCATGTAGTATTACTTTATGACGTATGACGGTATGTAGTATTACGTTATTCCGTATAACGTTATATAGTGTTACGTTATAAAGTATGACGTCGTGTAGTATTACGTTATAACGTATGACTTTATGGAGTATTACGTTATAACGTATGATGTCATGTGGTATTACGTTATTACGAATATCGTAATATTGTGTTACTTTATGACGTATGACGTCATGTAGTATTACTTTGTGACGTATGACGTCATGTGGTATTACTTTATGACGTATGACGTCATGTAGTATTAGGTTAAAACGTATGACGTTATGTATTATTACGATATAACGTATGACGTCATGTAGTATTACGATATAACGTATGACGTTATGGAGTATTACGTTATAACGTATGAGGTCATGTGGTATTACGTTATTACGAATAACGTTATATTGTGTTACTTTATGACGTATGACGCCATGTAGTATTACTTTATTACGTATGACGTCATGTAGTATTAGATTACAACGTATGACGTTATGTATTATTACGATATAACGTGTGACGTTATGTAGTATTACGATATAACGTATGACGTTATGTAGTATTACGATATAACGTTTGACGTTATGTAGTATTACGTTATAACGTATGACGTCATGTAGTATTACGTTATAACGTATGACGGTATGTAGTATTGCGTTATTCCGTATAACGTTATATAGTGTTACGTTATAAAGTATGACGTCATGTAGTATTACGTTATAACGTATGACGTCATGTAGTATTACGATATAACGTACAACGTTATGTCGTATTACGTTATAACGTATCATGTCATGTAGTATTACGTTATAACGTATGACGTTATGGAGTATTACGTTATAACGTATGAGGTCATGTGGTATTACGTTATTACGAATAACGTGATATTGTGTTACTTTATGACGTATGACGTCATGTAGTATTAGGTTACAACGTATGACGATTTTGTATTATTACGATATAACGTATGACGTTATGCAGTATTAGGTTATAACGTATGACGTCATGTAGTTTTGCGAGATAACATATGACGTTATGTATTATTACGATATAACGTATGACGTCATGTGGTATTATGTTATTGCGAATAACGTTATATTGTGTCACTTTATGACGTATGACGTCATGTAGTATTACGTTTTAACGTATGACGGTATGTAGTATTGCGTTATTCCGTATAACGTTATATAGTGTTACGTTATAAAGTATGACGTCGTGTAGTATTACGTTATAACGTATGACGTGATGTGGTATTACGTTATTACGAATAACGTTATATTGTGTTACTTTATAACGTATGACGTCATGTAGTATTACGTTATAACGTATGGCCTTATGCAGTATTACGATATAACGTATGACGTCATGTGGTATTACGTTATTGCGAATAACGTTATATTGTGTTACTTTATGACGTATGACGTCATGTAGTATTACGTTATAACGTATGACGGTATGTAGTATTACGTTATTCCGCATAACGTTGTATAGTGTTACTTTATGAAGTATGACGTTATGTTGTATTACGTTGTAACGTATGACGTCATGTAGTATTACGTTATAACGTATGGCGTTATGTAGTATTACGATATAACGTATGACGTCATGTGGTATTACGTTATTGCGAATAACGTTATATTGTGTTACTTCATGATGTATGACGTCATGTAGTATTACGTTATAACGTATGACGGTATGTAGTATTACGTTATTCCGCATAACGTTGTATAGTGTTACTTTATTACGCATGACGTCATGTAGTATTACGTTATAGCGTATGACGGTATGTAGTATTACGATATAACCTATGACGTCATGTAGTATTACGATATAACGTACAACGTTATATAGAATTACGATATAACGTATGACGTCATGTGGTGTTACGTAATTGCGAATAACGTTATATTGTGTTACTTTATGACGTATGACGTCATATAGTATTACTTTATGACGTATGACGTCATATAGTATTACTTTATGACGTATGACGTCATGTAGTATTAGATTACAACGTATGACGTTATGTATTATTACGATATAACGTATGACGTTATGCAGTATTAGGTTATAACGTATGACGTCATGTAGTTTTGCGTTATAACGTATGACGTTACGTAGTATTACGTTATAACGTTTGATGTTATGGAGTATTACGTTATAACGTATGACGTCATGTGGTAGTACGTTATTACGAATAACGTTATATTGTGTTACTTTATGACGTATGACGTCATGTAGTATTAGGTTACAACGTATGACGTTATGTATTATTACGATATAACGTATGACGTTATGCAGTATTAGGTTATAACGTATGATGTCATGTAGTTTTGCGTTATAACGTATGACGTTATGTAGTATTACGATATAACGTATGACGTCATGTGGTATTACGTTATTGCGAATAACGTTATATTGTGTCACTTTATGACGTATGACGTCATGTAGTATTACGTTTTAACGTATGACGGTATGTAGTATTGCGTTATTCCGTATAACGTTATATAGTGTTACGTTATAAAGTATGACGTCGTGTAGTATTACGTTATAACGTATGACGTTATGTATTATTACGATATAACGTACGACGTCATGCAGTATTACTTTATGACGTATGACGTCATGTAGTATTAGGTTACAACGTATGACGTTATGTATTATTACGATATAACGTATGACGTTATGCAGTATTAGGTTATAACGTATGACGTCATGTAGTTTTGCGTTATAGCTTATGACGTTATGTAGTATTACGATACAACGTATGACGTCATGTGGTGTTACGTTATTGCGAATAACGTTATATTGTGTTACTTTATGTCGTATGACGTCATGTAGTATTACGTTATAACGTATGACGGTATGTAGTATTACGTTATTCCGTATAACGTTATATAGTGTTACTTTATGAAGTATGACGTTATGTTGTATTACGTTATAGCGTATGACGTTATGGAGCATTACGCTATAACGTATGAGGTTATGTGGTATTACATTAGTACGAATATCGTAATATTGTGTTACTTTATGACGTATGACGTCATGTAGTATTACTTTATGACGTATGACGGTATGTAGTATTACGTTATTCCATATAACGTTATATAGTGTTACGTTATAAAGTATGACGTCGTGTAGTATTACGTTATAACGTATGACTTTATGGAGTATTACGTTATAACGTATGATGTCATGTGGTATTACCTTATTACGAATATCGTAATATTGTGTTACTTTATGACGTATGACGTCATGTAGTATTACTTTGTGACGTATGACGTCATGTAGTATTACTTTATGACGTATGACGTCATGTAGTATTAGGTTAAAACGTATGACGTTATGTATTATTACGATATAACGTATGACGTCATGTAGTATTACGATATAACGTATGACGTTATGGAGTATTACGTTATAACGTATGAGGTCACGTGGTATTACGTTATTACGAATAACGTTATATTGTGTTACTTTATGACGTATGACGCCATGTAGTATTACTTTATTACGTATGACGTCATGTAGTATTAGATTACAACGTATGACGTTATGTATTATTACGATATAACGTATGACGTTATGTAGTATTACGATATAACGTATGACGTTATGTAGTATTACGATATAACGTTTGACGTTATGTAGTATTACGTTATAACGTATGACGTCATGTAGTATTACGTTATAACGTATGACGGTATGTAGTATTGCGTTATTCCGTATAACGTTATATAGTGTTACGTTATAAAGTATGACGTCATGTAGTATTACGTTATAACGTATGACGTCATGTAGTATTACGATATAACGTACAACGTTATGTCGTATTACGTTATAACGTATCATGTCATGTAGTAGTACGTTATAACGTATGACGTTATGGAGTATTACGTTATAACGTATGAGGTCATGTGGTATTACGTTATTACGAATAACGTTATATTGTGTTACTTTATGACGTATGACGTCATGTAGTATTAGGTTACAACGTATGACGATTATGTATTATTACGATATAACGTATGACGTTATGCAGTATTAGGTTATAACGTATGACGTCATGTAGTTTTGCGAGATAACATATGACGTTATGTATTATTACGATATAACGTATGACGTCATGTGGTATTACGTTAATGCGAATAACGTTATATTGTGTCACTTTATGACGTATGACGTCATGTAGTATTACGTTTTAACGTATGACGGTATGTAGTATTGCGTTATTCCGTATAACGTTATATAGTGTTACGTTATAAAGTATGACGTCGTGTAGTATTACGTTATAACGTATGACGTTATGTATTATTACGATATAACGTATGACGTCATGTAGTATTACGTTATAACGTATGACGTCATGTAGTATTACGTTATAACGTATGGCGTTATGTAGTATTACGATATAACGTATGACGTCATGTGGTATTACGTTATTGCGAATAACGTTATATTGTGTTACTTTATGACGTATGACGTCATGTAGTATTACGTTATAACGTATGACGGTATGTAGTATTACGTTATTCCGCATAACGTTGTATAGTGTTACTTTATGAAGTATAACGTTATGTTGTATTACGTTATAACGTATGACGTCATGTAGTATTACGTTATAACGTATGGCGTTATGTAGTATTACGATATAACGTATGACGTCATGTGGTATTACGTTATTGCGAATAACGTTATATTGTGTTACTTCATGATGTATGACGTCATGTAGTATTACGTTATAACGTATGACGGTATGTAGTATTACGTTATTCCGCATAACGTTGTATAGTGTTACTTTATTACGTATGACGTCATGTAGTATTACGTTATAACGTATGACGGTATGTAGTATTACGATATAACCTATAACGTCATGTAGTATTACGTTATAACGTATGACGTCATGTAGTATTACGTTATAACGTATGACGTCGTGTAGTATTACGTTATAACGTATGACGTTATGTATTATTACGATATAACGTAATACGTTATGCAGAATTGGGTTATAACGTATGACGTCATGTAGTTTTGCGTTATAACGTATGACGTTACGTAGTATTACGTTATAACGTATGATGTTATGGAGTATTACGTTATAACGTATGACGTCATGTGGTAGTACGTTATTACGAATAACGTTATATTGTGTTACTTTATGACGTATGACGTCATGTAGTTTTGCGTTATAACGTATGACGTTATGTAGTATTACGATATAACGTATGACGTCATGTGATATTACGTTATTGCGAATAACGTTATATTGTGTCACTTTATGACGTATGACGTCATGTAGTATTACGTTTTAACGTATGACGGTATGTAGTATTGCGTTATTCCGTATAACGTTATATAGTGTTACGTTATAAAGTATGACGTCGTGTAGTATTACGTTATAACGTATGACGTTATGTGGTATTACGTTATTACGAATATCGTAATATTGTGTTACTTTATGACGTATGACGTCATGTAGTATTACTTTGTGACGTATGACGTCATGTAGTATTACGTTATAACGTATGGCCTTATGTAGTATTACGATATAACGTATGACGTCATGTGGTATTACGTTATTGCGAATAACGTTATATTGTGTTACTTTATGACGTATGACGTCATGTAGTATTACGTTATAACGTATGACGGTATGTAGTACTACGTTATTCCGCATAACGTTGTATAGTGTTACTTTATGAAGTATGACGTTATGTTGTATTACGTTGTAACGTATGACGTCATGTAGTATTACGTTATAACGTATGGCGTTATGTAGTATTACGATATAACGTATGACGTCATGAGGTATTACGTTATTGCGAATAACGTTATATTGTGTTACTTCATGATGTATGACGTCATGTAGTATTACGTTATAACGTATGACGGTATGTAGTATTACGTTATTCCGCATAACGTTGTATAGTGTTACTTTATTACGTATGACGTCATGTAGTATTACGTTATAGCGTATGACGGTATGTAGTATTACGATATAACCTATGACGTCATGTAGTATTACGTTATAACGTATGGCCTTATGTAGTATTACGATATAACGTATGACGTCATGTGGTATTACGTTATTACGAATATCGTAATATTGTGTTACTTTATGACGTATGACGTCATGTAGTATTACTTTGTGACGTATGACGTCATGTAGTATTACGTTATAACGTATGGCCTTATGGAGTATTACGATATAACGTATGACGTCATGTGGTATTACGTTATTGCGAATAACGTTATATTGTGTTACTTCATGATGTATGACGTCATGTAGTATTACGTTATAACGTATGACGGTATGTAGTATTACGTTATTCCGCATAACGTTGTATAGTGTTTCTTTATTACGTATGACGTCATGTAGTATTACGTTATAGCGTATGACAGTATGTAGTATTACGATATAACCTATGACGTCATGTAGTATTACGATATAACGTATGACGTTATGTAGAATTTCGATATAACGTATGACGTCATGTGGTGTTACGTAATTGCAAATAACGTTATATTGTGTTACTTTATGACGTATGACGTCATGTAGTATTAGATTACAACGTATGACGTTATGTATTATTACGATACAACGTATGACGTTATATATTACTACGATATAACGTATGACGTTATGCAGTATTAGGTTATAACGTATGACGTCATGTGGTATTACGTTATTACGAATAACGTTATATTGTGTTACTTTATGTAGTATGACTTATGTAGTATGACGTGATGTAGTATTTCTTTATAATGTATGACGTTATGTAGCATTACGGTATTACGAATAACGTTGTACTGTGCTACTTTATAAAGTGTTACGTTATAACGTATGACGTCGTGTAGTAATACGTTATAACGTATGACGTTATGTATTATTACGATATAACGTAATACGTTATGCAGAATTGGGTTATAACGTATGACATCATGTAGTTTTGCGTTATAACGTATGACGTTACGTAGTATTACGTTATAACGTATGATGTTATGGAGTATTACGTTATAACGTATGACGTCATGTGGTAGTACGTTATTACGAATAACGTTATATTGTGTTACTTTATGACGTATGACGTCATGTAGTATTAGGTTACAACGTATGACGTTATGTATTATTACGATATAACGTATGACGTTATGCAGTATTAGGTTATAACGTATGACGTCATGTAGTTTTGCGTTATAACGTATGACGTTATGTAGTATTACGATATAACGTATGACGTCATGTGGTATTACGTTATTGCGAATAACGATATATTGTGTCACTTTATGACGTATGACGTCATGTAGTATTACGTTTTAACGTATGACGGTATGTAGTATTGCGTTATTCCGTATGACGTTATATAGTGTTACGTTATAAAGTATGACGTCGTGTAGTATTACGTTATAACGTATGATGTTACGTAGTATTACGTTATAACGTATGATGTTATGGAGTATTACGTTATAACGTATGACGTCATGTGGTAGTACGTTATTACGAATAACGTTATATTGTGTTACTTTATGCCGTATGACGTCATGTATTATTACGTTATAACGTATGACGGTATGTAGTATTACGTTATTCCGCATAACGTTGTATAGTGTTACTTTATGAAGTATGACGTTATGTTGTATTACGTTATAACGTATGACGTCATGTAGTATTACGTTATAACGTGTGGCGTTATGTAGTATTACGATATAACGTATGACGTCATGTGGTATTACGTTATTGCGAATAACGTTATATTGTGTTACTTCATGATGTATGACGTCATGTAGTATTACGTTATAACGTATGACGGTATGTAGTATTACGTTATTCCGCATAACGTTGTATAGTGTTACTTTATTACGTATGACGTCATGTAGTATTACGTTATAACGTATGACGGTATGTAGTATTACGATATAACCTATGACGTCATGTAGTATTACGTTATAACGTATGACGTCATGTAGTATTACGTTATAACGTATGACGTCGTGTAGTATTACGTTATAACGTATGACGTTATGTATTATTACGATATAACGTAATACGTTATGCAGAATTGGGTTATAACGTATGACGTCATGTAGTTTTGCGTTATAACGTATGACGTTACGTAGTATTACGTTATAACGTATGATGTTATGGAGTATTACGTTATAACGTATGACGTCATGTGGTATTACGTTATTGCGAATAACGTTATATTGTGTTACTTTATGTCGTATGACGTCATGTAGTATTACGTTATAACGTATGGCGTTATGTAGTATTACGTTATAACGTATGACGTCGTGTAGTATTACGTTATAACGTATGACGTTATGTATTATTACGATATAACGTAATACGTTATGCAGAATTGGGTTATAACGTATGACGTCATGTAGTTTTGCGTTATAACGTATGACGTTACGTAGTATTACGTTATAACGTATGATGTTATGGAGTATTACGTTATAACGTATGACGTCATGTGGTAGTACGTTATTACGAATAACGTTATATTGTGTTACTTTATGACGTATGACGTCATGTAGTTTTGCGTTATAACGTATGACGTTATGTAGTATTACGATATAACGTATGACGTCATGTGGTATTACGTTATTGCGAATAACGTTATATTGTGTTACTTTATGTCGTATGACGTCATGTAGTATTACGTTATAACGTATGACGGTATGTAGTATTACGTTATTGCGTATAACGTTATATAGTGTTACTTTATGAAGTATGACGTTATGTTGTATTACGTTATAGCGTATGACGTTATGGAGCATTACGTTATAACGTATGAGGTCATGTGGTATTACATTAGTACGAATATCGTAATATTGTGTTACTTTATGACGTATGACGTCATGTAGTATTACTTTATGACGTATGACGGTATGTAGTATTACGTTATTCCGTATAACGTTATATAGTGTTACGTTATAAAGTATGACGTCGTGTAGTATTACGTTATAACGTATGACTTTATGGAGTATTACGTTATAACGTATGATGTCATGTGGTATTACGTTATTACGAATATCGTAATATTGTGTTACTTTATGACGTATGACGTCATGTAGTATTACTTTGTGACGTATGACGTCATGTAGTATTACTTTATGACGTATGACGTCATGTAGTATTAGGTTAAAACGTATGACGTTATGTATTATTACGATATAACGTATGACGTCATGTAGTACTACGTTATAACGTATGACGTCATGTAGTATTACGATATAACGTACAACGTTATGTCGTATTACGTTATAACGTATCATGCCATGTAGTATTACGTTATAACGTATGACGTTATGGAGTATTACGTTATAACGTATGAGGTCATGTGGTATTACGTTATTACGAATATCGTAATATTGTGATACTTTATGACGTATGGCGCCATGTAGTATTACTTTATTACGTATGACGTCATGTAGTATTAGATTACAACGTATGACGTTATGTATTATTACGATATAACGTATGACGTTATGTAGTATTACGATATAACGTATGACGTTATGTAGTATTACGATATAACGTATGACGTTATGTAGTATTACGTTATAACGTATGACGTCATGTAGTATTACGTTATAACGTATGACGGTATGTAGTATTGCGTTATTCCGTATAACGTTATATAGTGTTACGTTATAAAGTATGACGTCATGTAGTATTACGTTATAACGTATGACGTCATGTAGTATTACGATATAACGTACAACGTTATGTCGTATTACGTTATAACGTATCATGTCATGTAGTATTACGTTATAACGTATGACGTTATGGAGTATTACGTTATAACGTATGAGGTCATGTGGTATTACGTTATTACGAATAACGTTATATTGTGTTACTTTATGACGTATGACGTCATGTAGTATTAGGTTACAACGTATGACGATTATGTATTATTACGATATAACGTATGACGGTATGCAGTATTAGGTTATAACGTATGACGTCATGTAGTTTTGCGAGATAACATATGACGTTATGTATTATTACGATATAACGTATGACGTCATGTGGTATTACGTTAATGCGAATAACGTTATATTGTGTCACTTTATGACGTATGACGTCATGTAGTATTACGTTTTAATGTATGACGGTATGTAGTATTACGATATAACGTACAACGTTATGTCGTATTACGTTATAACGTATCATGTCATGTAGTATTACGTTATAACGTATGACGTCGTGTAGTATTACGTTATAACGTATGACGTTATGTAGTATTACGTTATAACGTATGACGTCATGTAGTATTACGTTTTAACGTATGACGGTATGTAGTATTGCGTTATTCCGTATAACGTTATATAGTGTTACGTTATAAAGTATGACGTCGTGTAGTATTACGTTATAACGTATGACGTTATGTATTATTGCGATATAACGTATGACGTCATGTAGTATTACGTTATAACGTATGACGTCATGTAGTATTACGTTATAACGTATGGCGTTATGTAGTATTACGATATAACGTATGACGTCATGTGGTATTACGTTATTGCGAATAACGTTATATTGTGTTACTTTATGACGTATGACGTCATGTAGTATTACGTTATAACGTATGACGGTATGTAGTATTACGTTATTCCGCATAACGTTGTATAGTGTTACTTTATGAAGTATGACGTTATGTTGTATTACGTTATAACGTATGACGTCATGTAGTATTACGTTATAACGTATGGCGTTATGTAGTATTACGATATAACGTATGACGTCATGTGGTATTACGTTATTGCGAATAACGTTATATTGTGATACTTCATGATGTATGACGTCATGTAGTATTACGTTATAACGTATGACGGTATGTAGTATTACGTTATTCCGCATAACGTTGTATAGTGTTACTTTATTACGTATGACGTCATGTAGTATTACGTTATAACGTATGACGGTATGTAGTATTACGATAGCACCTATGACGTCATGTAGTATTACGTTATAACGTATGACGTCATGTAGTATTACGTTATAACGTATGACGTCGTGTAGTATTACGTTATAACGTATGACGTTATGTATTATTACGATATAACGTAATACGTTATGCAGAATTGGGTTATAACGTATGACGTCATGTAGTTTTGCATTATAACGTATGACGTTACGTAGTATTACGTTATAACGTATGATGTTATGGAGTATTACGTTATAACGTATGACGTCATGTGGTAGTACGTTATTACGAATAACGTTATATTGTGTTACTTTATGACGTATGACGTCATGTAGTTTTGCGTTATAACGTATGACGTTATGTAGTATTACGATATAACGTATGACGTCATGTGGTATTACGTTATTGCGAATAACGTTATATTGTGTCACTTTATGACGTATGACGTCATGTAGTATTACGTTTTAACGTATGACGGTATGTAGTATTGCGTTATTCCGTATAACGTTATATAGTGTTACGTTATAAAGTATGACGTCGTGTAGTATTACGTTATAACGTATGACGTGATGTGGTATTACGTTATTACGAATAACGTTATATTGTGTTACTTTATAACGTATGACGTCATGTAGTATTACGTTATAACGTATGGCCTTATGTAGTATTACGATATAACGTATGACGTCATGTGGTATTACGTTATTGCGAATAACGTTATATTGTGTTACTTTATGACGTATGACGTCATGTAGTATTACGTTATAACGTATGACGGTATGTAGTATTACGTTATTCCGCATAACGTTGTATAGTGTTACTTTATGAAGTATGACGTTATGTTGTATTACGTTGTAACGTATGACGTCATGTAGTATTACGTTATAACGTATGGCGTTATGTAGTATTACGATATAACGTATGACGTCATGTGGTATTACGTTATTGCGAATAACGTTATATTGTGTTACTTCATGATGTATGACGTCATGTAGTATTACGTTATAACGTATGACGGTATGTAGTATTACGTTATTCCGCATAACGTTGTATAGTGTTACTTTATTACGTATGACGTCATGTAGTATTACGTTATAGCGTATGACGGTATGTAGTATTACGATATAACCTATGACGTCATGTAGTATCACGATATAACGTACAACGTTATATAGAATTACGATATAACGTATGACGTCATGTGGTATTACGTAATTGCGAATAACGTTATATTGTGTTACTTTATGACGTATGACGTCATATAGTATTACTTTATGACGTATGACGTCATGTAGTATTAGATTACAACGTATGACGTTATGTATTATTACGATATAACGTATGACGTTATGCAGTATTAGGTTATAACGTATGACGTCATGTAGTTTTGCGTTATAACGTATGACGTTACGTAGTATTACGTTATAACGTATGATGTTATGGAGTATTACGTTATAACGTATGACGTCATGTGGTAGTACGTTATTACGAATAACGTTATATTGTGTTACTTTATGACGTATGACGTCATGTAGTATTAGGTTACAACGTATGACGTTATGTATTATTACGATATAACGTATGACGTTATGCAGTATTAGGTTATAACGTATGACGTCATGTAGTTTTGCGTTATAACGTATGACGTTATGTAGTATTACGATATAACGTATGACGTCATGTGGTATTACGTTATTGCGAATAACGTTATATTGTGTCACTTTATGACGTATGACGTCATGTAGTATTACGTTTTAACGTATGACGGTATGTAGTATTGCGTTATTCCGTATAACGTTATATAGTGTTACGTTATAAAGTATGACGTCGTGTAGTATTACGTTATAACGTATGACGTTATGTATTATTACGATATAACGTATGACGTTATGCAGTATTAGGTTATAACGTATGACGTCATGTAGTTTTGCGTTATAGCTTATGACGTTATGTAGTATTACGATACAACGTATGACGTCATGTGGTGTTACGTTATTGCGAATAACGTTATATTGTGTTACTTTATGTCGTATGACGTCATGTCGTATTACGTTATAACGTATGACGGTATGTAGTATTACGTTATTCCGTATAACGTTATATAGTGTTACTTTATGAAGTATGACGTTATGTTGTATTACGTTATAGCGTATGACGTTATGGAGCATTACGTTATAACGTATGAGGTCATGTGGTATTACATTAGTACGAATATCGTAATATTGTGTTACTTTATGACGTATGACGTCATGTAGTATTACTTTATGACGTATGACGGTATGTAGTATTACGTTATTCCGTATAACGTTATATAGTGTTACGTTATAAAGTATGACGTCGTGTAGTATTACGTTATAACGTATGACTTTATGGAGTATTACGTTATAACGTATGATGTCATGTGGTATTACGTTATTACGAATATCGTAATATTGTGTTACTTTATGACGTATGACGTCATGTAGTATTACTTTGTGACGTATGACGTCATGTAGTATTACTTTATGACGTATGACGTCATGTAGTATTAGGTTAAAACGTATGACGTTATGTATTATTACGATATAACGTATGACGTCATGTAGTACTACGTTATAACGTATGACGTCATGTAGTATTACGATATAACGTACAACGTTATGTCGTATTACGTTATAACGTATCATGCCATGTAGTATTACGTTATAACGTATGACGTTATGGAGTATTACGTTATAACGTATGAGGTCATGTGGTATTACGTTATTACGAATATCGTAATATTGTGATACTTTATGACGTATGACGCCATGTAGTATTACTTTATTACGTATGACGTCATGTAGTATTAGATTACAACGTATGACGTTATGTATTATTACGATATAACGTATGACGTTATGTAGTATTACGATATAACGTATGACGTTATGCAGTATTAGGTTATAACGTATGACGTCATGTAGTTTTGCGAGATAACATATGACGTTATGTATTATTACGATATAACGTATGACGTCATGTGGTATTACGTTAATGCGAATAACGTTATATTGTGTCACTTTATGACGTATGACGTCATGTAGTATTACGTTTTAACGTATGACGGTATGTAGTATTACGATATAACGTACAACGTTATGTCGTATTACGTTATAACGTATCATGTCATGTAGTATTACGTTATAACGTATGACGTCGTGTAGTATTACGTTATAACGTATGACGTTATGTAGTATTACGATATAACGTATGACGTCATGTGGTATTACGTTATTGCGAATAACGTTATATTGTGTCACTTTATGACGTATGACGTCATGTAGTATTACGTTTTAACGTATGACGGTATGTAGTATTGCGTTATTCCGTATAACGTTATATAGTGTTACGTTATAAAGTATGACGTCGTGTAGTATTACGTTATAACGTATGACGTTATGTATTATTACGATATAACGTATGACGTCATGTAGTATTACGTTATAACGTATGACGTCATGTAGTATTACGTTATAACGTATGACGGTATGTAGTATTACGTTATTCCGCATAACGTTGTATAGTGTTACTTTATGAAGTATGACGTTATGTTGTATTACGTTATAACGTATGACGTCATGTAGTATTACGTTATAACGTATGGCGTTATGTAGTATTACGATATAACGTATGACGTCATGTGGTATTACGTTATTGCGAATAACGTTATATTGTGTTACTTCATGATGTATGACGTCATGTAGTATTACGTTATAACGTATGACGGTATGTAGTATTACGTTATTCCGCATAACGTTGTATAGTGTTACTTTATTACGTATGACGTTATGTTGTATTACGTTATAACGTATGACGTCATGTAGTATTATGTTATAACGTATGACGGTATGTAGTATTACGATAGCACCTATGACGTCATGTAGTATTACGTTATAACGTATGACGTCATGTAGTATTACGTTATAACGTATGACGTCGTGTAGTATTACGTTATAACGTATGACGTTATGTATTATTACGATATAACGTAATACGTTATGCAGAATTGGGTTATAACGTATGACGTCATGTAGTTTTGCGTTATAACGTATGACGTTACGTAGTATTACGTTATAACGTATGATGTTATGGAGTATTACGTTATAACGTATGACGTCATGTGGTAGTACGTTATTACGAATAACGTTATATTGTGTTACTTTATGACGTATGACGTCATGTAGTTTTGAGTTATAACGTATGACGTTATGTAGTATTACGATATAACGTATGACGTCATGTGGTATTACGTTATTGCGAATAACGTTATATTGTGTCACTTTATGACGTATGACGTCATGTAGTATTACGTTTTAACGTATGACGGTATGTAGTATTGCGTTATTCCGTATAACGTTATATAGTGTTACGTTATAAAGTATGACGTCGTGTAGTATTATGTTATAACGTATGACGTGATGTGGTATTACGTTATTACGAATAACGTTATATTGTGTTACTTTATAACGTATGACGTCATGTAGTATTACGTTATAACGTATGGCCTTATGTAGTATTACGATATAACGTATGACGTCATGTGGTATTACGTTATTGCGAATAACGTTATATTGTGTTACTTTATGACGTATGACGTCATGTAGTATTACGTTATAACGTATGACGGTATGTAGTATTACGTTATTCCGCATAACGTTGTATAGTGTTACTTTATGAAGTATGACGTTATGTTGTATTACGTTGTAACGTATGACGGTATGTAGTATTACGATATAACCTATGACGTCATGTAGTATTACGATATAACGTACAACGTTATATAGAATTACGATATAACGTATGACGTCATGTGGTGTTACGTAATTGCGAATAACGTTATATTGTGTTACTTTATGACGTATGACGTCATATAGTATTACTTTATGACGTATGACGTCATGTAGTATTAGATTACAACGTATGACGTTATGTATTATTACGATATAACGTATGACGTTATGCAGTATTAGGTTATAACGTATGACGTCATGTAGTTTTGCGTTATAACGTATGACGTTACGTAGTATTACGTTATAACGTATGATGTTATGGAGTATTACGTTATAACGTATGACGTCATGTGGTAGTACGTTATTACGAATAACGTTATATTGTGTTACTTTATGACGTATGACGTCATGTAGTATTAGGTTACAACGTATGACGTTATGTATTATTACGATATAACGTATGACGTTATGCAGTATTAGGTTATAACGTATGATGTCATGTAGTATTGCGTTATAACGTATGACGTTATGTAGTATTACGATATAACGTATGACGTCATGTGGTATTACGTTATTGCGAATAACGTTATATTGTGTCACTTTATGACGTATGACGTCATGTAGTATTACGTTTTAACGTATGACGGTATGTAGTATTGCGTTATTCCGTATAACGTTATATAGTGTTACGTTATAAAGTATGACGTCGTGTAGTATTACGTTATAACGTATGACGTTATGTATTATTACGATATAACGTATGACGTCATGTAGTATTACGTTATAACGTATGACGTCATGTAGTATTACGTTTTAACGTATGACGGTATGTAGTATTGCGTTATTCCGTATAACGTTATATAGTGTTACGTTATAAAGTATGACGTCGTGTAGTATTACGTTATAACGTATGACGTTATGTATTATTACGATATAACGTACGACGTCATGCAGTATTACTTTATGACGTATGACGTCATGTAGTATTAGGTTACAACGTATGACGTTATGTATTATTACGATATAACGTATGACGTTATGCAGTATTAGGTTATAACGTATGACGTCATGTAGTTTTGCGTTATAGCTTATGACGTTATGTAGTATTACGATACAACGTATGACGTCATGTGGTATTACGTTATTGCGAATAACGTTATATTGTGTTACTTTATGTCGTATGACGTCATGTAGTATTACGTTATAACGTATGACGGTATGTAGTATTACGTTATTGCGTATAACGTTATATAGTGTTACTTTATGAAGTATGACGTTATGTTGTATTACGTTATAGCGTATGACGTTATGGAGCATTACGTTATAAAGTATGAGGTCATGTGGTATTACATTAGTACGAATATCGTAATATTGTGTTACTTTATGACGTATGACGTCATGTAGTATTACTTTATGACGTATGACGGTATGTAGTATTGCGTTATTCCGTATAACGTTATATAGTGTTACGTTATAAAGTATGACGTCGTGTAGTATTACGTTATAACGTATGACGTTATGTATTATTACGATATAACGTACGACGTCATGCAGTATTACTTTATGACGTATGACGTCATGTAGTATTAGGTTACAACGTATGACGTTATGTATTATTACGATATAACGTATGACGTTATGCAGTATTAGGTTATAACGTATGACGTCATGTAGTTTTGCGTTATAGCTTATGACGTTATGTAGTATTACGATACAACGTATGACGTCATGTGGTATTACGTTATTGCGAATAACGTTATATTGTGTTACTTTATGTCGTATGACGTCATGTAGTATTACGTTATAACGTATGACGGTATGTAGTATTACGTTATTGCGTATAACGTTATATAGTGTTACTTTATGAAGTATGACGTTATGTTGTATTACGTTATAGCGTATGACGTTATGGAGCATTACGTTATAACGTATGAGGTCATGTGGTATTACATTAGTACGAATATCGTAATATTGTGTTATTTTATGACGTATGACGTCATGTAGTATTACTTTATGACGTATGACGGTATGTAGTATTACGTTATTCCGTATAACGTTATATAGTGTTACGTTATAAAGTATGACGTCGTGTAGTATTACGTTATAACGTATGACTTTATGGAGTATTACGTTATAACGTATGATGTCATGTGGTATTACGTTATTACGAATATCGTAATATTGTGTTACTTTATGACGTATGACGTCATGTAGTATTACTTTGTGACGTATGACGTCATGTAGTATTACTTTATGACGTATGACGTCATGTAGTATTAGGTTAAAACGTATGACGTTATGTATTATTACGATATAACGTATGACGTCATGTAGTACTACGTTATAACGTATGACGTCATGTAGTATTACGATATAACGTACAACGTTATGTCGTATTACGTTATAACGTATCATGCCATGTAGTATTACGTTATAACGTATGACGTTATGGAGTATTACGTTATAACGTATGAGGTCATGTGGTATTACGTTATTACGAATATCGTAATATTGTGATACTTTATGACGTATGGCGCCATGTAGTATTACTTTATTACGTATGACGTCATGTAGTATTAGATTACAACGTATGACGTTATGTATTATTACGATATAACGTATGACGTTATGTAGTATTACGATATAACGTATGACGTTATGTAGTATTACGATATAACGTGTGACGTTATGTAGTATTACGTTATAACGTATGACGTTATGGAGTATTACGTTATAACGTATGAGGTCATGTGGTATTACGTTATTACGAATAACGTTATATTGTGTTACTTTATGACGTATGACGTCATGTAGTATTAGGTTACAACGTATGACGATTATGTATTATTACGATATAACGTATGACGGTATGCAGTATTAGGTTATAACGTATGACGTCATGTAGTTTTGCGAGATAACATATGACGTTATGTATTATTACGATATAACGTATGACGTCATGTGGTATTACGTTAATGCGAATAACGTTATATTGTGTCACTTTATGACGTATGACGTCATGTAGTATTACGTTTTAATGTATGACGGTATGTAGTATTACGATATAACGTACAACGTTATGTCGTATTACGTTATAACGTATCACGTCATGTAGTATTACGTTATAACGTATGACGTCGTGTAGTATTACGTTATAACGTATGACGTTATGTAGTATTACGTTATAACGTATGACGTCATGTAGTATTACGTTTTAACGTATGACGGTATGTAGTATTGCGTTATTCCGTATAACGTTATATAGTGTTACGTTATAAAGTATGACGTCGTGTAGTATTACGTTATAACGTATGACGTTATGTATTATTACGATATAACGTATGACGTCATGTAGTATTACGTTATAACGTATGACGTCATGTAGTATTACGTTATAACGTATGGCGTTATGTAGTATTACGATATAACGTATGACGTCATGTGGTATTACGTTATTGCGAATAACGTTATATTGTGTTACTTTATGACGTATGACGTCATGTAGTATTACGTTATAACGTATGACGGTATGTAGTATTACGATAGCACCTATGACGTCATGTAGTATTACGTTATAACGTATGACGTCATGTAGTATTACGTTATAACGTATGACGTCGTGTAGTATTACGTTATAACGTATGACGTTATGTATTATTACGATATAACGTAATACGTTATGCAGAATTGGGTTATAACGTATGACGTCATGTAGTTTTGCATTATAACGTATGACGTTACGTAGTATTACGTTATAACGTATGATGTTATGGAGTATTACGTTATAACGTATGACGTCATGTGGTAGTACGTTATTACGAATAACGTTATATTGTGTTACTTTATGACGTATGACGTCATGTAGTTTTGCGTTATAACGTATGACGTTATGTAGTATTACGATATAACGTATGACGTCATGTGGTATTACGTTATTGCGAATAACGTTATATTGTGTCACTTTATGACGTATGACGTCATGTAGTATTACGTTTTAACGTATGACGGTATGTAGTATTGCGTTATTCCGTATAACGTTATATAGTGTTACGTTATAAAGTATGACGTCGTGTAGTATTACGTTATAACGTATGACGTGATGTGGTATTACGTTATTACGAATAACGTTATATTGTGTTACTTTATAACGTATGACGTCATGTAGTATTACGTTATAACGTATGGCCTTATGTAGTATTACGATATAACGTATGACGTCATGTGGTATTACGTTATTGCGAATAACGTTATATTGTGTTACTTCATGACGTATGACGTCATGTAGTATTACGTTATAACGTATGACGGTATGTAGTATTACGTTATTCCGCATAACGTTGTATAGTGTTACTTTATGAAGTATGACGTTATGTTGTATTACGTTGTAACGTATGACGTCATGTAGTATTACGTTATAACGTATGGCGTTATGTAGTATTACGATATAACGTATGACGTCATGTGGTATTACGTTATTGCGAATAACGTTATATTGTGTTACTTCATGATGTATGACGTCATGTAGTATTACGTTATAACGTATGACGGTATGTAGTATTACGTTATTCCGCATAACGTTGTATAGTGTTACTTTATTACGTATGACGTCATGTAGTATTACGTTATAGCGTATGACGGTATGTAGTATTACGATATAACCTATGACGTCATGTAGTATCACGATATAACGTACAACGTTATATAGAATTACGATATAACGTATGACGTCATGTGGTATTACGTAATTGCGAATAACGTTATATTGTGTTACTTTATGACGTATGACGTCATATAGTATTACTTTATGACGTATGACGTCATGTAGTATTAGATTACAACGTATGACGTTATGTATTATTACGATATAACGTATGACGTTATGCAGTATTAGGTTATAACGTATGACGTCATGTAGTTTTGCGTTATAACGTATGACGTTACGTAGTATTACGTTATAACGTATGATGTTATGGAGTATTACGTTATAACGTATGACGTCATGTGGTAGTACGTTATTACGAATAACGTTATATTGTGTTACTTTATGACGTATGACGTCATGTAGTATTAGGTTACAACGTATGACGTTATGTATTATTACGATATAACGTATGACGTTATGCAGTATTAGGTTATAACGTATGACGTCATGTAGTTTTGCGTTATAACGTATGACGTTATGTAGTATTACGATATAACGTATGACGTCATGTGGTATTACGTTATTGCGAATAACGTTATATTGTGTCACTTTATGACGTATGACGTCATGTAGTATTACGTTTTAACGTATGACGGTATGTAGTATTGCGTTATTCCGTATAACGTTATATAGTGTTACGTTATAAAGTATGACGTCGTGTAGTATTACGTTATAACGTATGACGTGATGTGGTATTACGTTATTACGAATAACGTTATATTGTGTTACTTTATAACGTATGACGTCATGTAGTATTACGTTATAACGTATGGCCTTATGTAGTATTACGATATAACGTATGACGTCATGTGGTATTACGTTATTGCGAATAACGTTATATTGTGTTACTTTATGACGTATGACGTCATGTAGTATTACGTTATAACGTATGACGGTATGTAGTATTACGTTATTCCGCATAACGTTGTATAGTGTTACTTTATGAAGTATGACGTTATGTTGTATTACGTTGTAACGTATGACGTCATGTAGTATTACGTTATAACGTATGGCGTTATGTAGTATTACGATATAACGTATGACGTCATGTGGTATTACGTTATTGCGAATAACGTTATATTGTGTTACTTCATGATGTATGACGTCATGTAGTATTACGTTATAACGTATGACGGTATGTAGTATTACGTTATTCCGCATAACGTTGTATAGTGTTACTTTATTACGTATGACGTCATGTAGTATTACGTTATAGCGTATGACGGTATGTAGTATTACGATATAACCTATGACGTCATGTAGTATCACGATATAACGTACAACGTTATATAGAATTACGATATAACGTATGACGTCATGTGGTATTACGTAATTGCGAATAACGTTATATTGTGTTACTTTATGACGTATGACGTCATATAGTATTACTTTATGACGTATGACGTCATGTAGTATTAGATTACAACGTATGACGTTATGTATTATTACGATATAACGTATGACGTTATGCAGTATTAGGTTATAACGTATGACGTCATGTAGTTTTGCGTTATAACGTATGACGTTACGTAGTATTACGTTATAACGTATGATGTTATGGAGTATTACGTTATAACGTATGACGTCATGTGGTAGTACGTTATTACGAATAACGTTATATTGTGTTACTTTATGACGTATGACGTCATGTAGTATTAGGTTACAACGTATGACGTTATGTATTATTACGATATAACGTATGACGTTATGCAGTATTAGGTTATAACGTATGACGTCATGTAGTTTTGCGTTATAGCTTATGACGTTATGTAGTATTACGATACAACGTATGACGTCATGTGGTGTTACGTTATTGCGAATAACGTTATATTGTGTTACTTTATGTCGTATGACGTCATGTCGTATTACGTTATAACGTATGACGGTATGTAGTATTACGTTATTCCGTATAACGTTATATAGTGTTACTTTATGAAGTATGACGTTATGTTGTATTACGTTATAGCGTATGACGTTATGGAGCATTACGTTATAACGTATGAGGTCATGTGGTATTACATTAGTACGAATATCGTAATATTGTGTTACTTTATGACGTATGACGTCATGTAGTATTACTTTATGACGTATGACGGTATGTAGTATTACGTTATTCCGTATAACGTTATATAGTGTTACGTTATAAAGTATGACGTCGTGTAGTATTACGTTATAACGTATGACTTTATGGAGTATTACGTTATAACGTATGATGTCATGTGGTATTACGTTATTACGAATATCGTAATATTGTGTTACTTTATGACGTATGACGTCATGTAGTATTACTTTGTGACGTATGACGTCATGTAGTATTACTTTATGACGTATGACGTCATGTAGTATTAGGTTAAAACGTATGACGTTATGTATTATTACGATATAACGTATGACGTCATGTAGTACTACGTTATAACGTATGATGTCATGTGGTATTACGTTATTACGAATATCGTAATATTGTGTTACTTTATGACGTATGACGTCATGTAGTATTACTTTGTGACGTATGACGTCATGTAGTATTACTTTATGACGTATGACGTCATGTAGTATTAGGTTAAAACGTATGACGTTATGTATTATTACGATATAACGTATGACGTCATGTAGTACTACGTTATAACGTATGACGTCATGTAGTATTACGATATAACGTACAACGTTATGTCGTATTACGTTATAACGTATCATGCCATGTAGTATTACGTTATAACGTATGACGTTATGGAGTATTACGTTATAACGTATGAGGTCATGTGGTATTACGTTATTACGAATATCGTAATATTGTGATACTTTATGACGTATGACGCCATGTAGTATTACTTTATTACGTATGACGTCATGTAGTATTAGATTACAACGTATGACGTTATGTATTATTACGATATAACGTATGACGTTATGTAGTATTACGATATAACGTATGACGTTATGCAGTATTAGGTTATAACGTATGACGTCATGTAGTTTTGCGAGATAACATATGACGTTATGTATTATTACGATATAACGTATGACGTCATGTGGTATTACGTTAATGCGAATAACGTTATATTGTGTCACTTTATGACGTATGACGTCATGTAGTATTACGTTTTAACGTATGACGGTATGTAGTATTACGATATAACGTACAACGTTATGTCGTATTACGTTATAACGTATCATGTCATGTAGTATTACGTTATAACGTATGACGTCGTGTAGTATTACGTTATAACGTATGACGTTATGTAGTATTACGATATAACGTATGACGTCATGTGGTATTACGTTATTGCGAATAACGTTATATTGTGTCACTTTATGACGTATGACGTCATGTAGTATTACGTTTTAACGTATGACGGTATGTAGTATTGCGTTATTCCGTATAACGTTATATAGTGTTACGTTATAAAGTATGACGTCGTGTAGTATTACGTTATAACGTATGACGTTATGTATTATTACGATATAACGTATGACGTCATGTAGTATTACGTTATAACGTATGACGTCATGTAGTATTACGTTATAACGTATGACGGTATGTAGTATTACGTTATTCCGCATAACGTTGTATAGTGTTACTTTATGAAGTATGACGTTATGTTGTATTACGTTATAACGTATGACGTCATGTAGTATTACGTTATAACGTATGGCGTTATGTAGTATTACGATATAACGTATGACGTCATGTGGTATTACGTTATTGCGAATAACGTTATATTGTGTTACTTCATGATGTATGACGTCATGTAGTATTACGTTATAACGTATGACGGTATGTAGTATTACGTTATTCCGCATAACGTTGTATAGTGTTACTTTATTACGTATGACGTTATGTTGTATTACGTTATAACGTATGACGTCATGTAGTATTATGTTATAACGTATGACGGTATGTAGTATTACGATAGCACCTATGACGTCATGTAGTATTACGTTATAACGTATGACGTCATGTAGTATTACGTTATAACGTATGACGTCGTGTAGTATTACGTTATAACGTATGACGTTATGTATTATTACGATATAACGTAATACGTTATGCAGAATTGGGTTATAACGTATGACGTCATGTAGTTTTGCGTTATAACGTATGACGTTACGTAGTATTACGTTATAACGTATGATGTTATGGAGTATTACGTTATAACGTATGACGTCATGTGGTAGTACGTTATTACGAATAACGTTATATTGTGTTACTTTATGACGTATGACGTCATGTAGTTTTGAGTTATAACGTATGACGTTATGTAGTATTACGATATAACGTATGACGTCATGTGGTATTACGTTATTGCGAATAACGTTATATTGTGTCACTTTATGACGTATGACGTCATGTAGTATTACGTTTTAACGTATGACGGTATGTAGTATTGCGTTATTCCGTATAACGTTATATAGTGTTACGTTATAAAGTATGACGTCGTGTAGTATTATGTTATAACGTATGACGTGATGTGGTATTACGTTATTACGAATAACGTTATATTGTGTTACTTTATAACGTATGACGTCATGTAGTATTACGTTATAACGTATGGCCTTATGTAGTATTACGATATAACGTATGACGTCATGTGGTATTACGTTATTGCGAATAACGTTATATTGTGTTACTTTATGACGTATGACGTCATGTAGTATTACGTTATAACGTATGACGGTATGTAGTATTACGTTATTCCGCATAACGTTGTATAGTGTTACTTTATGAAGTATGACGTTATGTTGTATTACGTTGTAACGTATGACGGTATGTAGTATTACGATATAACCTATGACGTCATGTAGTATTACGATATAACGTACAACGTTATATAGAATTACGATATAACGTATGACGTCATGTGGTGTTACGTAATTGCGAATAACGTTATATTGTGTTACTTTATGACGTATGACGTCATATAGTATTACTTTATGACGTATGACGTCATGTAGTATTAGATTACAACGTATGACGTTATGTATTATTACGATATAACGTATGACGTTATGCAGTATTAGGTTATAACGTATGACGTCATGTAGTTTTGCGTTATAACGTATGACGTTACGTAGTATTACGTTATAACGTATGATGTTATGGAGTATTACGTTATAACGTATGACGTCATGTGGTAGTACGTTATTACGAATAACGTTATATTGTGTTACTTTATGACGTATGACGTCATGTAGTATTAGGTTACAGCGTATGACGTTATGTATTATTACGATATAACGTATGACGTTATGCAGTATTAGGTTATAACGTATGACGTCATGTAGTTTTGCGTTATAACGTATGACGTTATGTAGTATTACGATATAACGTATGACGTCATGTGGTATTACGTTATTGCGAATAACGTTATATTGTGTCACTTTATGACGTATGACGTCATGTAGTATTACGTTTTAACGTATGACGGTATGTAGTATTGCGTTATTCCGTATAACGTTATATAGTGTTACGTTATAAAGTATGACGTCGTGTAGTATTACGTTATAACGTATGACGTTATGTATTATTACGATATAACGTATGACGTCATGTAGTATTACGTTATAACGTATGACGTCATGTAGTATTACGTTTTAACGTATGACGGTATGTAGTATTGCGTTATTCCGTATAACGTTATATAGTGTTACGTTATAAAGTATGACGTCGTGTAGTATTACGTTATAACGTATGACGTTATGTATTATTACGATATAACGTACGACGTCATGCAGTATTACTTTATGACGTATGACGTCATGTAGTATTAGGTTACAACGTATGACGTTATGTATTATTACGATATAACGTATGACGTTATGCAGTATTAGGTTATAACGTATGACGTCATGTAGTTTTGCGTTATAGCTTATGACGTTATGTAGTATTACGATACAACGTATGACGTCATGTGGTGTTACGTTATTGCGAATAACGTTATATTGTGTTACTTTATGTCGTATGACGTCATGTAGTATTACGTTATAACGTATGACGGTATGTAGTATTACGTTATTCCGTATAACGTCATATAGTGTTACTTTATGAAGTATGACGTTATGTTGTATTACGTTATAGCGTATGACGTTATGGAGCATTACGTTATAACGTATGAGGTCATGTGGTATTACATTAGTACGAATATCGTAATATTGTGTTACTTTATGACGTATGACGTCATGTAGTATTACTTTATGACGTATGACGGTATGTAGTATTACGTTATTCCGTATAACGTTATATAGTGTTACGTTATAAAGTATGACGTCGTGTAGTATTACGTTATAACGTATGACTTTATGGAGTATTACGTTATAACGTATGATGTCATGTGGTATTACGTTATTACGAATATCGTAATATTGTGTTACTTTATGACGTATGACGTCATGTAGTATTACTTTGTGACGTATGACGTCATGTAGTATTACTTTATGACGTATGACGTCATGTAGTATTAGGTTAAAACGTATGACGTTATGTATTATTACGATATAACGTATGACGTCATGTAGTATTACGATATAACGTATGACGTTATGGAGTATTACGTTATAACGTATGAGGTCATGTGGTATTACGTTATTACGAATAACGTTATATTGTGTTACTTTATGACGTATGACGTCATGTAGTATTAGGTTACAACGTATGACGATTATGTATTATTACGATATAACGTATGACGTTATGCAGTATTAGGTTATAACGTATGACGTCATGTAGTTTTGCGAGATAACATATGACGTTATGTATTATTACGATATAACGTATGACGTCATGTGGTATTACGTTAATGCGAATAACGTTATATTGTGTCACTTTATGACGTATGACGTCATGTAGTATTACGTTTTAACGTATGACGGTATGTAGTATTGCGTTATTCCGTATAACGTTATATAGTGTTACGTTATAAAGTATGACGTCGTGTAGTATTACGTTATAACGTATGACGTTATGTATTATTACGATATAACGTATGACATCATGTAGTATTACGTTATAACGTATGACGTCATGTAGTATTACGTTATAACGTATGGCGTTATGTAGTATTACGATATAACGTATGACGTCATGTGGTATTACGTTATTGCGAATAACGTTATATTGTGTTACTTTATGACGTATGACGTCATGTAGTATTACGTTTTAACGTATGACGGTATGTAGTATTACGTTATTCCGCATAACGTTGTATAGTGTTACTTTATTACGTATGACGTCATGTAGTATTACGTTATAACGTATGACGGTATGTAGTATTACGATATAACCTATAACGTCATGTAGTATTACGTTATAACGTATGACGTCATGTAGTATTACGTTATAACGTATGACGTTATGGAGTATTACGTTATAACGTATGAGGTCATGTGGTATTACGTTATTACGAATAACGTTATATTGTGTTACTTTATGACGTATGACGTCATGTAGTATTAGGTTACAACGTATGACGATTATGTATTATTACGATATAACGTATGACGTTATGCAGTATTAGGTTATAACGTATGACGTCATGTAGTTTTGCGAGATAACATATGACGTTATGTATTATTACGATATAACGTATGACGTCATGTGGTATTACGTTAATGCGAATAACGTTATATTGTGTCACTTTATGACGTATGACGTCATGTAGTATTACGTTTTAACGTATGACGGTATGTAGTATTACGTTATTCCGCATAACGTTGTATAGTGTTACTTTATTACGTATGACGTCATGTAGTATTACGTTATAACGTATGATGTTACGTAGTATTACGTTATAACGTATGGCGTTATGTAGTATTACGATATAACGTATGACGTCATGTGGTATTACGTTATTGCGAATAACGTTATATTGTGTTACTTTATGACGTATGACGTCATGTAGTATTACGTTATAACGTATGACGGTATGTAGTATTACGTTATTCCGCATAACGTTGTATAGTGTTACTTTATGAAGTATGACGTTATGTTGTATTACGTTATAACGTATGACGTCATGTAGTATTACGTTATAACGTATGGCGTTATGTAGTATTACGATATAACGTATGACGTCATGTGGTATTACATTAGTACGAATATCGTAATATTGTGTTACTTTATGACGTATGACGTCATGTAGTATTACTTTATGACGTATGACGGTGTGTAGTATTACGTTATTCCGTATAACATTATATAGTGTTACGTTATAAAGTATGACGTCGTGTAGTATTACGTTATAACGTATGACTTTATGGAGTATTACGTTATAACGTATGATGTCATGTGGTATTACGTTATTACGAATATCGTAATATTGTGTTACTTTATGACGTATGACGTCATGTAGTATTACTTTGTGACGTATGACGTCATGTAGTATTACTTTATGACGTATGACGTCATGTAGTATTAGGTTAAAACGTATGACGTTATGTATTATTACGATATAACGTATGACGTCATGTAGTACTACGTTATAACGTATGACGTCATGTAGTATTACGATATAACGTACAACGTTATGTCGTATTACGTTATAACGTATCATGCCATGTAGTATTACGTTATAACGTATGACGTTATGGAGTATTACGTTATAACGTATGAGGTCATGTGGTATTACGTTATTACGAATAACGTTATATTGTGTTACTTTATGACGTATGACGTCATGTAGTATTAGGTTACAACGTATGACGATTATGTATTATTACGATATAACGTATGACGTTATGCAGTATTAGGTTATAACGTATGACGTCATGTAGTTTTGCGAGATAACATATGACGTTATGTATTATTACGATATAACGTATGACGTCATGTGGTATTACGTTAATGCGAATAACGTTATATTGTGTCACTTTATGACGTATGACGTCATGTAGTATTACGTTTTAATGTATGACGGTATGTAGTATTACGATATAACGTACAACGTTATGTCGTATTACGTTATAACGTATCATGTCATGTAGTATTACGTTATAACGTATGACGTCGTGTAGTATTACGTTATAACGTATGACGTTATGTAGTATTACGTTATAACGTATGACGTCATGTAGTATTACGTTTTAACGTATGACGGTATGTAGTATTGCGTTATTCCGTATAACGTTATATAGTGTTACGTTATAAAGTATGACGTCGTGTAGTATTACGTTATAACGTATGACGTTATGTATTATTACGATATAACGTATGACGTCATGTAGTATTACGTTATAACGTATGACGTCATGTAGTATTACGTTATAACGTATGGCGTTATGTAGTATTACGATATAACGTATGACGTCATGTGGTATTACGTTATTGCGAATAACGTTATATTGTGTTACTTTATGACGTATGACGTCATGTAGTATTACGTTATAACGTATGACGGTATGTAGTATTACGTTATTCCGCATAACGTTGTATAGTGTTACTTTATGAAGTATGACGTTATGTTGTATTACGTTATAACGTATGACGTCATGTAGTATTACGTTATAACGTATGGCGTTATGTAGTATTACGATATAACGTATGACGTCATGTGGTATTACGTTATTGCGAATAACGTTATATTGTGTTACTTCATGATGTATGACGTCATGTAGTATTACGTTATAACATATGACGGTATGTAGTATTACGTTATTCCGCATAACGTTGTATAGTGTTACTTTATTACGTATGACGTCATGTAGTATTACGTTATAACGTATGACGGTATGTAGTATTACGATAGCACCTATGACGTCATGTAGTATTACGTTATAACGTATGACGTCATGTAGTATTACGTTATAACGTATGACGTCGTGTAGTATTACGTTATAACGTATGACGTTATGTATTATTACGATATAACGTAATACGTTATGCAGAATTGGGTTATAACGTATGACGTCATGTAGTTTTGCGTTATAACGTATGACGTTACGTAGTATTACGTTATAACGTATGATGTTATGGAGTATTACGTTATAACGTATGACGTCATGTGGTAGTACGTTATTACGAATAACGTTATATTGTGTTACTTTATGACGTATGACGTCATGTAGTTTTGCGTTATAACGTATGACGTTATGTAGTATTACGATATAACGTATGACGTCATGTGGTATTACGTTATTGCGAATAACGTTATATTGTGTCACTTTATGACGTATGACGTCATGTAGTATTACGTTTTAACGTATGACGGTATGTAGTATTGCGTTATTCCGTATAACGTTATATAGTGTTACGTTATAAAGTATGACGTCGTGTAGTATTACGTTATAACGTATGACGTGATGTGGTATTACGTTATTACGAATAACGTTATATTGTGTTACTTTATAACGTATGACGTCATGTAGTATTACGTTATAACGTATGGCCTTATGTAGTATTACGATATAACGTATGACGTCATGTGGTATTACGTTATTGCGAATAACGTTATATTGTGTTACTTTATGACGTATGACGTCATGTAGTATTACGTTATAACGTATGACGGTATGTAGTATTACGTTATTCCGCATAACGTTGTATAGTGTTACTTTATGAAGTATGACGTTATGTTGTATTACGTTGTAACGTATGACGTCATGTAGTATTACGTTATAACGTATGGCGTTATGTAGTATTACGATATAACGTATGACGTCATGTGGTATTACGTTATTGCGAATAACGTTATATTGTGTTACTTCATGATGTATGACGTCATGTAGTATTACGTTATAACGTATGACGGTATGTAGTATTACGTTATTCCGCATAACGTTGTATAGTGTTACTTTATTACGTATGACGTCATGTAGTATTACGTTATAGCGTATGACGGTATGTAGTATTACGATATAACCTATGACGTCATGTAGTATCACGATATGACGTACAACGTTATATAGAATTACGATATAACGTATGACGTCATGTGGTGTTACGTAATTGCGAATAACGTTATATTGTGTTACTTTATGACGTATGACGTCATATAGTATTACTTTATGACGTATGACGTCATGTAGTATTAGATTACAACGTATGACGTTATGTATTATTACGATATAACGTATGACGTTATGCAGTATTAGGTTATAACGTATGACGTCATGTAGTTTTGCGTTATAACGTATGACGTTACGTAGTATTACGTTATAACGTATGATGTTATGGAGTATTACGTTATAACGTATGACGTCATGTGGTAGTACGTTATTACGAATAACGTTATATTGTGTTACTTTATGACGTATGACGTCATGTAGTATTAGGTTACAACGTATGACGTTATGTATTATTACGATATAACGTATGACGTTATGCAGTATTAGGTTATAACGTATGACGTCATGTAGTTTTGCGTTATAACGTATGACGTTATGTAGTATTACGATATAACGTATGACGTCATGTGGTATTACGTTATTGCGAATAACGTTATATTGTGTCACTTTATGACGTATGACGTCATGTAGTATTACGTTTTAACGTATGACGGTATGTAGTATTGCGTTATTCCGTATAACGTTATATAGTGTTACGTTACAAAGTATGACGTCGTGTAGTATTACGTTATAACGTATGACGTTATGTATTATTACGATATAACGTATGACGTCATGTAGTATTACGTTATAACGTATGACGTCATGTAGTATTACGTTTTAACGTATGACGGTATGTAGTATTGCGTTATTCCGTATAACGTTATATAGTGTTACGTTATAAAGTATGACGTCGTGTAGTATTACGTTATAACGTATGACGTTATGTATTATTACGATATAACGTACGACGTCATGCAGTATTACTTTATGACGTATGACGTCATGTAGTATTAGGTTACAACGTATGACGTTATGTATTATTACGATATAACGTATGACGTTATGCAGTATTAGGTTATAACGTAGGACGTCATGTAGTTTTGCGTTATAGCTTATGACGTTATGTAGTATTACGATACAACGTATGACGTCATGTGGTGTTACGTTATTGCGAATAACGTTATATTGTGTTACTTTATGTCGTATGACGTCATGTAGTATTACGTTATAACGTATGACGGTATGTAGTATTACGTTATTCCGTATAACGTTATATAGTGTTACTTTATGAAGTATGACGTTATGTTGTATTACGTTATAGCGTATGACGTTATGGAGCATTACGTTATAACGTATGAGGTCATGTGGTATTACATTAGCACGAATATCGTAATATTGTGTTACTTTATGACGTATGACGTCATGTAGTATTACTTTATGACGTATGACGGTGTGTAGTATTACGTTATTCCGTATAACGTTATATAGTGTTACGTTATAAAGTATGACGTCGTGTAGTATTACGTTATAACGTATGACTTTATGGAGTATTACGTTATAACGTATGATGTCATGTGGTATTACGTTATTACGAATATCGTAATATTGTGTTACTTTATGACGTATGACGTCATGTAGTATTACTTTGTGACGTATGACGTCATGTAGTATTACTTTATGACGTATGACGTCATGTAGTATTAGGTTAAAACGTATGACGTTATGTATTATTACGATATAACGTATGACGTCATGTAGTACTACGTTATAACGTATGACGTCATGTAGTATTACGATATAACGTACAACGTTATGTCGTATTACGTTATAACGTATCATGCCATGTAGTATTACGTTATAACGTATGACGTTATGGAGTATTACGTTATAACGTATGAGGTCATGTGGTATTACGTTATTACGAATATCGTAATATTGTGATACTTTATGACGTATGGCGCCATGTAGTATTACTTTATTACGTATGACGTCATGTAGTATTAGATTACAACGTATGACGTTATGTATTATTACGATATAACGTATGACGTCATGTAGTATTACGATATAACGTACAACGTTATGTCGTATTACGTTATAACGTATCATGCCATGTAGTATTACGTTATAACGTATGACGTTATGGAGTATTACGATATAACGTATGACGTTATGTAGTATTACGATATAACGTATGACGTTATGTAGTATTACGTTATAACGTATGACGTCATGTAGTATTACGTTATAACGTATGACGGTATGTAGTGTTACGTTATAAAGTATGACGTCATGTAGTATTACGTTATAACGTATGACGTCATGTAGTATTACGATATAACGTACAACGTTATGTCGTATTACGTTATAACGTATCATGTCATGTAGTATTACGTTATAACGTATGACGTTATGGAGTATTACGTTATAACGTATGAGGTCATGTGGTATTACGTTATTACGAATAACGTTATATTGTGTTACTTTATGACGTATGACGTCATGTAGTATTAGGTTACAACGTATGACGATTATGTATTATTACGATATAACGTATGACGTTATGCAGTATTAGGTTATAACGTATGACGTCATGTAGTTTTGCGAGATAACATATGACGTTATGTATTATTACGATATAACGTATGACGTCATGTGGTATTACGTTAATGCGAATAACGTTATATTGTGTCACTTTATGACGTATGACGTCCTGTAGTATTACGTTTTAATGTATGACGGTATGTAGTATTACGATATAACGTACAACGTTATGTCGTATTACGTTATAACGTATCATGTCATGTAGTATTACGTTATAACGTATGACGTCGTGTAGTATTACGTTATAACGTATGACGTTATGTAGTATTACGTTATAACGTATGACGTCATGTAGTATTACGTTTTAACGTATGACGGTATGTAGTATTGCGTTATTCCGTATAACGTTATATAGTGTTACGTTATAAAGTATGACGTCGTGTAGTATTACGTTATAACGTATGACGTTATGTATTATTACGATATAACGTATGACGTCATGTAGTATTACGTTATAACGTATGACGTTATGCAGTATTAGGTTATAACGTATGACGTCATGTAGTTTTGCGAGATAACATATGACGTTATGTATTATTACGATATAACGTATGACGTCATGTGGTATTACGTTAATGCGAATAACGTTATATTGTGTCACTTTATGACGTATGACGTCATGTAGTATTACGTTTTAATGTATGACGGTATGTAGTATTACGATATAACGTACAACGTTATGTCGTATTACGTTATAACGTATCATGTCATGTAGTATTACGTTATAACGTATGACGTCGTGTAGTATTACGTTATAACGTATGACGTTATGTAGTATTACGTTATAACGTATGACGTCATGTAGTATTACGTTTTAACGTATGACGGTATGTAGTATTGCGTTATTCCGTATAACGTTATATAGTGTTACGTTATAAAGTATGACGTCGTGTAGTATTACGTTATAACGTATGACGTTATGTATTATTACGATATAACGTATGACGTCATGTAGTATTACGTTATAACGTATGACGTCATGTAGTATTACGTTATAACGTATGGCGTTATGTAGTATTACGATATAACGTATGACGTCATGTGGTATTACGTTATTGCGAATAACGTTATATTGTGTTACTTTATGACGTATGACGTCATGTAGTATTACGTTATAACGTATGACGGTATGTAGTATTACGTTATTCCGCATAACGTTGTATAGTGTTACTTTATGAAGTATGACGTTATGTTGTATTACGTTATAACGTATGACGTCATGTAGTATTACGTTATAACGTATGGCGTTATGTAGTATTACGATATAACGTATGACGTCATGTGGTATTACGTTATTGCGAATAACGTTATATTGTGTTACTTCATGATGTATGACGTCATGTAGTATTACGTTATAACATATGACGGTATGTAGTATTACGTTATTCCGCATAACGTTGTATAGTGTTACTTTATTACGTATGACGTCATGTAGTATTACGTTATAACGTATGACGGTATGTAGTATTACGATAGCACCTATGACGTCATGTAGTATTACGTTATAACGTATGACGTCATGTAGTATTACGTTATAACGTATGACGTCGTGTAGTATTACGTTATAACGTATGACGTTATGTATTATTACGATATAACGTAATACGTTATGCAGAATTGGGTTATAACGTATGACGTCATGTAGTTTTGCGTTATAACGTATGACGTTACGTAGTATTACGTTATAACGTATGATGTTATGGAGTATTACGTTATAACGTATGACGTCATGTGGTAGTACGTTATTACGAATAACGTTATATTGTGTTACTTTATGACGTATGACGTCATGTAGTTTTGCGTTATAACGTATGACGTTATGTAGTATTACGATATAACGTATGACGTCATGTGGTATTACGTTATTGCGAATAACGTTATATTGTGTCACTTTATGACGTATGACGTCATGTAGTATTACGTTTTAACGTATGACGGTATGTAGTATTGCGTTATTCCGTATAACGTTATATAGTGTTACGTTATAAAGTATGACGTCGTGTAGTATTACGTTATAACGTATGACGTGATGTGGTATTACGTTATTACGAATAACGTTATATTGTGTTACTTTATAACGTATGACGTCATGTAGTATTACGTTATAACGTATGGCGTTATGTAGTATTACGATATAACGTATGACGTCATGTGGTATTACGTTATTGCGAATAACGTTATATTGTGTTACTTCATGATGTATGACGTCATGTAGTATTACGTTATAACGTATGACGGTATGTAGTATTACGTTATTCCGCATAACGTTGTATAGTGTTACTTTATTACGTATGACGTCATGTAGTATTACGTTATAGCGTATGACGGTATGTAGTATTACGATATAACCTATGACGTCATGTAGTATCACGATATGACGTACAACGTTATATAGAATTACGATATAACGTATGACGTCATGTGGTGTTACGTAATTGCGAATAACGTTATATTGTGTTACTTTATGACGTATGACGTCATATAGTATTACTTTATGACGTATGACGTCATGTAGTATTACTTTGTGACGTATGACGTCATGTAGTATTACTTTATGACGTATGACGTCATGTAGTATTAGGTTAAAACGTATGACGTTATGTATTATTACGATATAACGTATGACGTCATGTAGTACTACGTTATAACGTATGACGTCATGTAGTATTACGATATAACGTACAACGTTATGTCGTATTACGTTATAACGTATCATGCCATGTAGTATTACGTTATAACGTATGACGTTATGGAGTATTACGTTATAACGTATGAGGTCATGTGGTATTACGTTATTACGAATATCGTAATATTGTGATACTTTATGACGTATGGCGCCATGTAGTATTACTTTATTACGTATGACGTCATGTAGTATTAGATTACAACGTATGACGTTATGTATTATTACGATATAACGTATGACGTTATGTAGTATTACGATATAACGTATGACGTTATGTAGTATTACGATATAACGTATGACGTTATGTAGTATTACGATATAACGTATGACGTTATGTAGTATTACGTTATAACGTATGACGTCATGTAGTATTACGTTATAACGTATGACGGTATGTAGTATTGCGTTATTCCGTATAACGTTATATAGTGTTACGTTATAAAGTATGACGTCATGTAGTATTACGTTATAACGTATGACGTCATGTAGTATTACGATATAACGTACAACGTTATGTCGTATTACGTTATAACGTATCATGTCATGTAGTATTACGTTATAACGTATGACGTTATGGAGTATTACGTTATAACGTATGAGGTCATGTGGTATTACGTTATTACGAATAACGTTATATTGTGTTACTTTATGACGTATGACGTCATGTAGTATTAGGTTACAACGTATGACGATTATGTATTATTACGATATAACGTATGACGTTATGCAGTATTAGGTTATAACGTATGACGTCATGTAGTTTTGCGAGATAACATATGACGTTATGTATTATTACGATATAACGTATGACGTCATGTAGTATTACGTTATAACGTATGACGGTATGTAGTATTACGTTATTCCGCATAACGTTGTATAGTGTTACTTTATTACGTATGACGTCATGTAGTATTACGTTATAACGTATGACGGTATGTAGTATTACGATAGCACCTATGACGTCATGTAGTATTACGTTATACCGTATGACGTCATGTAGTATTACGTTATAACGTATGACGTCGTGTAGTATTACGTTATAACGTATGACGTTATGTATTATTACGATATAACGTAATACGTTATGCAGAATTGGGTTATAACGTATGACGTCATGTAGTTTTGCGTTATAACGTATGACGTTACGTAGTATTACGTTATAACGTATGATGTTATGGAGTATTACGTTATAACGTATGACGTCATGTGGTAGTACGTTATTACGAATAACGTTATATTGTGTTACTTTATGACGTATGACGTCATGTAGTTTTGCGTTATAACGTATGACGTTATGTAGTATTACGATATAACGTATGACGTCATGTGGTATTACGTTATTGCGAATAACGTTATATTGTGTCACTTTATGACGTATGACGTCATGTAGTATTACGTTTTAACGTATGACGGTATGTAGTATTGCGTTATTCCGTATAACGTTATATAGTGTTACGTTATAAAGTATGACGTCGTGTAGTATTACGTTATAACGTATGACGTGATGTGGTATTACGTTATTACGAATAACGTTATATTGTGTTACTTTATAACGTATGACGTCATGTAGTATTACGTTATAACGTATGGCCTTATGTAGTATTACGATATAACGTATGACGTCATGTGGTATTACGTTATTGCGAATAACGTTATATTGTGTTACTTTATGACGTATGACGTCATGTAGTATTACGTTATAACGTATGACGGTATGTAGTATTACGTTATTCCGCATAACGTTGTATAGTGTTACTTTATGAAGTATGACGTTATGTTGTATTACGTTGTAACGTATGACGTCATGTAGTATTACGTTATAACGTATGGCGTTATGTAGTATTACGATATAACGTATGACGTCATGTGGTATTACGTTATTGCGAATAACGTTATATTGTGTTACTTCATGATGTATGACGTCATGTAGTATTACGTTATAACGTATGACGGTATGTAGTATTACGTTATTCCGCATAACGTTGTATAGTGTTACTTTATTACGTATGACGTCATGTAGTATTACGTTATAGCGTATGACGGTATGTAGTATTACGATATAACCTATGACGTCATGTAGTATCACGATATGACGTACAACGTTATATAGAATTACGATATAACGTATGACGTCATGTGGTGTTACGTAATTGCGAATAACGTTATATTGTGTTACTTTATGACGTATGACGTCATATAGTATTACTTTATGACGTATGACGTCATGTAGTATTAGATTACAACGTATGACGTTATGTATTATTACGATATAACGTATGACGTTATGCAGTATTAGGTTATAACGTATGACGTCATGTAGTTTTGCGTTATAACGTATGACGTTACGTAGTATTACGTTATAACGTATGATGTTATGGAGTATTACGTTATAACGTATGACGTCATGTGGTAGTACGTTATTACGAATAACGTTATATTGTGTTACTTTATGACGTATGACGTCATGTAGTATTAGGTTACAACGTATGACGTTATGTATTATTACGATATAACGTATGACGTTATGCAGTATTAGGTTATAACGTATGACGTCATGTAGTTTTGCGTTATAACGTATGACGTTATGTAGTATTACGATATAACGTATGACGTCATGTGGTATTACGTTATTGCGAATAACGTTATATTGTGTCACTTTATGACGTATGACGTCATGTAGTATTACGTTTTAACGTATGACGGTATGTAGTATTGCGTTATTCCGTATAACGTTATATAGTGTTACGTTACAAAGTATGACGTCGTGTAGTATTACGTTATAACGTATGACGTTATGTATTATTACGATATAACGTATGACGTCATGTAGTATTACGTTATAACGTATGACGTCATGTAGTATTACGTTTTAACGTATGACGGTATGTAGTATTGCGTTATTCCGTATAACGTTATATAGTGTTACGTTATAAAGTATGACGTCGTGTAGTATTACGTTATAAGGTATGACGTTATGTATTATTACGATATAACGTACGACGTCATGCAGTATTACTTTATGACGTATGACGTCATGTAGTATTAGGTTACAACGTATGACGTTATGTATTATTACGATATAACGTATGACGTTATGCAGTATTAGGTTATAACGTATGACGTCATGTAGTTTTGCGTTATAGCTTATGACGTTATGTAGTATTACGATACAACGTATGACGTCATGTGGTGTTACGTTATTGCGAATAACGTTATATTGTGTTACTTTATGTCGTATGACGTCATGTAGTATTACGTTATAACGTATGACGGTATGTAGTATTACGTTATTCCGTATAACGTTATATAGTGTTACTTTATGAAGTATGACGTTATGTTGTATTACGTTATAGCGTATGACGTTATGGAGCATTACGTTATAACGTATGAGGTCATGTGGTATTACATTAGTACGAATATCGTAATATTGTGTTACTTTATGACGTATGACGTCATGTAGTATTACTTTATGACGTATGACGGTGTGTAGTATTACGTTATTCCGTATAACGTTATATAGTGTTACGTTATATAGTATGACGTCGTGTAGTATTACGTTATAACGTATGACTTTATGGAGTATTACGTTATAACGTATGATGTCATGTGGTATTACGTTATTACGAATATCGTAATATTGTGTTACTTTATGACGTATGACGTCATGTAGTATTACTTTGTGACGTATGACGTCATGTAGTATTACTTTATGACGTATGACGTCATGTAGTATTAGGTTAAAACGTATGACGTTATGTATTATTACGATATAACGTATGACGTCATGTAGTACTACGTTATAACGTATGACGTCATGTAGTATTAAGATATAACGTACAACGTTATGTCGTATTACGTTATAACGTATCATGCCATGTAGTATTACGTTATAACGTATGACGTTATGGAGTATTACGTTATAACGTATGAGGTCATGTGGTATTACGTTATTACGAATATCGTAATATTGTGATACTTTATGACGTATGACGCCATGTAGTATTACTTTATTACGTATGACGTCATGTAGTATTAGATTACAACGTATGACGTTATGTATTATTACGATATAACGTATGACGTTATGTAGTATTACGATATAACTTATGACGTTATGTAGTATTACGATATAACGTATGACGTTATGTAGTATTACGTTATTCCGTATAACGTTATATAGTGTTACGTTATAAAGTATGACGTCATGTAGTATTACGTTATAACGTATGACGTCATGTAGTATTACGATATAACGTACGTATTACGTTATTACGAATAACGTTATGTTGTGTTACTTTATGACGTATGACGTCATGTAGTATTAGGTTACAACGTATGACGATTATGTATTATTACGATATAACGTATGACGTTATGCAGTATTAGGTTATAACGTATGACGTCATGTAGTTTTGCGAGATAACATATGACGTTATGTATTATTACGATATAACGTATGACGTCATGTGGTATTACGTTAATGCGAATAACGTTATATTGTGTCACTTTATGACGTATGACGTCATGTAGTATTACGTTTTAACGTATGACGGTATGTAGTATTGCGTTATTCCGTATAACGTTATATAGTGTTACGTTATAAAGTATGACGTCGTGTAGTATTACGTTATAACGTATGACGTTATGTATTATTACGATATAACGTATGACGTCATGTAGTATTACGTTATAACGTATGACGTCATGTAGTATTAGGTTATAACGTATGGCGTTATGTAGTATTACGATATAACGTATGACGTCATGTGGTATTACGTTATTGCGAATAACGTTATATTGTGTTACTTTATGACGTATGACGTCATGTAGTATTACGTTATAACGTATGACGGTATGTAGTATTACGTTATTCCGCATAACGTTGTATAGTGTTACTTTATGAAGTGTGACGTTATGTTGTATTACGTTATAACGTATGACGTTATGTATTATTACGATATAACGTATGACGTCATGTAGTATTACGTTATAACGTATGACGGTATGTAGTATTGCGTTATTCCGTATAACGTTATATAGTGTTACGTTATAAAGTATGACGTCATGTAGTATTACGTTATAACGTATGACGTCATGTAGTATTACGATATAACGTACAACGTTATGTCGTATTACGTTATAACGTATCATGTCATGTAGTATTACGTTATAACGTATGACGTTATGGAGTATTACGTTATAACGTATGAGGTCATGTGGTATTACGTTATTACGAATAACGTTATATTGTGTTACTTTATGACGTATGACGTCATGTAGTATTAGGTTACAACGTATGACGATTATGTATTATTACGATATAACGTATGACGTTATGCAGTATTAGGTTATAACGTATGACGTCATGTAGTTTTGCGAGATAACATATGACGTTATGTATTATTACGATATAACGTATGACGTCATGTGGTATTACGTTAATGCGAATAACGTTATATTGTGTCACTTTATGACGTATGACGTCATGTAGTATTACGTTTTAATGTATGACGGTATGTAGTATTACGATATAACGTACAACGTTATGTCGTATTACGTTATAACGTATCATGTCATGTAGTATTACGTTATAACGTATGACGTCGTGTAGTATTACGTTATAACGTATGACGTTATGTAGTATTACGTTATAACGTATGACGTCATGTAGTATTACGTTTTAACGTATGACGGTATGTAGTATTGCGTTATTCCGTATAACGTTATATAGTGTTACGTTATAAAGTATGACGTCGTGTAGTATTACGTTATAACGTATGACGTTATGTATTATTACGATATAACGTATGACGTCATGTAGTATTACGTTATAACGTATGACGTCATGTAGTATTACGTTATAACGTATGGCGTTATGTAGTATTACGATATAACGTATGACGTCATGTGGTATTACGTTATTGCGAATAACGTTATATTGTGTTACTTTATGACGTATGACGTCATGTAGTATTACGTTATAACGTATGACGGTATGTAGTATTACGTTATTCCGCATAACGTTGTATAGTGTTACTTTATGAAGTATGACGTTATGTTGTATTACGTTATAACGTATGACGTCATGTAGTATTACGTTATAACGTATGGCGTTATGTGGTATTACGTTATTGCGAATAACGTTATATTGTGTTACTTCATGATGTATGACGTCATGTAGTATTACGTTATAACGTATGACGGTATGTAGTATTACGTTATTCCGCATAACGTTGTATAGTGTTACTTTATTACGTATGACGTCATGTAGTATTACGTTATAACGTATGACGGTATGTAGTATTACGATAGCACCTATGACGTCATGTAGTATTACGTTATACCGTATGACGTCATGTAGTATTACGTTATAACGTATGACGTCGTGTAGTATTACGTTATAACGTATGACGTTATGTATTATTACGATATAACGTAATACGTTATGCAGAATTGGGTTATAACGTATGACGTCATGTAGTTTTGCGTTATAACGTATGACGTTACGTAGTATTACGTTATAACGTATGATGTTATGGAGTATTACGTTATAACGTATGACGTCATGTGGTAGTACGTTATTACGAATAACGTTATATTGTGTTACTTTATGACGTATGACGTCATGTAGTTTTGCGTTATAACGTATGACGTTATGTAGTATTACGATATATCGTATGACGTCATGTGGTATTACGTTATTGCGAATAACGTTATATTGTGTCACTTTATGACGTATGACGTCATGTAGTATTACGTTTTAACGTATGACGGTATGTAGTATTGCGTTATTCCGTATAACGTTATATAGTGTTACGTTATAAAGTATGACGTCGTGTAGTATTACGTTATAACGTATGACGTGATGTGGTATTACGTTATTACGAATAACGTTATATTGTGTTACTTTATAACGTATGACGTCATGTAGTATTACGTTATAACGTATGGCCTTATGTAGTATTACGATATAACGTATGACGTCATGTGGTATTACGTTATTGCGAATAACGTTATATTGTGTTACTTTATGACGTATGACGTCATGTAGTATTACGTTATAACGTATGACGGTATGTAGTATTACGTTATTCCGCATAACGTTGTATAGTGTTACTTTATGAAGTATGACGTTATGTTGTATTACGTTGTAACGTATGACGTCATGTAGTATTACGTTATAACGTATGGCGTTATGTAGTATTACGATATAACGTATGACGTCATGTGGTATTACGTTATTGCGAATAACGTTATATTGTGTTACTTCATGATGTATGACGTCATGTAGTATTACGTTATAACGTATGACGGTATGTAGTATTACGTTATTCCGCATAACGTTGTATAGTGTTACTTTATTACGTATGACGTCATGTAGTATTACGTTATAGCGTATGACGGTATGTAGTATTACGATATAACCTATGACGTCATGTAGTATCACGATATGACGTACAACGTTATATAGAATTACGATATAACGTATGACGTCATGTGGTGTTACGTAATTGCGAATAACGTTATATTGTGTTACTTTATGACGTATGACGTCATATAGTATTACTTTATGACGTATGACGTCATGTAGTATTAGATTACAACGTATGACGTTATGTATTATTACGATATAACGTATGACGTTATGCAGTATTAGGTTATAACGTATGACGTCATGTAGTTTTGCGTTATAACGTATGACGTTACGTAGTATTACGTTATAACGTATGATGTTATGGAGTATTACGTTATAACGTATGACGTCATGTGGTAGTACGTTATTACGAATAACGTTATATTGTGTTACTTTATGACGTATGACGTCATGTAGTATTAGGTTACAACGTATGACGTTATGTATTATTACGATATAACGTATGACGTTATGCAGTATTAGGTTATAACGTATGACGTCATGTAGTTTTGCGTTATAACGTATGACGTTATGTAGTATTACGATATAACGTATGACGTCATGTGGTATTACGTTATTGCGAATAACGTTATATTGTGTCACTTTATGACGTATGACGTCATGTAGTATTACGTTTTAACGTATGACGGTATGTAGTATTGCGTTATTCCGTATAACGTTATATAGTGTTACGTTACAAAGTATGACGTCGTGTAGTATTACGTTATAACGTATGACGTTATGTATTATTACGATATAACGTATGACGTCATGTAGTATTACGTTATAACGTATGACGTCATGTAGTATTACGTTTTAACGTATGACGGTATGTAGTATTGCGTTATTCCGTATAACGTTATATAGTGTTACGTTATAAAGTATGACGTCGTGTAATATTACGTTATAACGTATGACGTTATGTATTATTACGATATAACGTACGACGTCATGCAGTATTACTTTATGACGTATGACGTCATGTAGTATTAGGTTACAACGTATGACGTTATGTATTATTACGATATAACGTATGACGTTATGCAGTATTAGGTTATAACGTATGACGTCATGTAGTTTTGCGTTATAGCTTATGACGTTATGTAGTATTACGATACAACGTATGACGTCATGTGGTGTTACGTTATTGCGAATAACGTTATATTGTGTTACTTTATGTCGTATGACGCCATGTAGTATTACGTTATAACGTATGACGGTATGTAGTATTACGTTATTCCGTATAACGTTATATAGTGTTACTTTATGAAGTATGACGTTATGTTGTATTACGTTATAGCGTATGACGTTATGGAGCATTACGTTATAACGTATGAGGTCATGTGGTATTACATTAGTACGAATATCGTAATATTGTGTTACTTTATGACGTATGACGTCATGTAGTATTACTTTATGACGTATGGCCTTATGTAGTATTACGATATAACGTATGACGTCATGTGGTATTACGTTATTGCGAATAACGTTATATTGTGTTACTTTATGACGTATGACGTCATGTAGTATTACGTTATAACGTATGACGGTATGTAGTATTACGTTATTCCGCATAACGTTGTATAGTGTTACTTTATGAAGTATGACGTTATGTTGTATTACGTTGTAACGTATGACGTCATGTAGTATTACGTTATAACGTATGGCGTTATGTAGTATTACGATATAACGTATGACGTCATGTGGTATTACGTTATTGCGAATAACGTTATATTGTGTTACTTCATGATGTATGACGTCATGTAGTATTACGTTATAACGTATGACGGTATGTAGTATTACGTTATTCCGCATAACGTTGTATAGTGTTACTTTATTACGTATGACGTCATGTAGTATTACGTTATAGCGTATGACGGTATGTAGTATTACGATATAACCTATGACGTCATGTAGTATCACGATATGACGTACAACGTTATATAGAATTACGATATAACGTATGACGTCATGTGGTGTTACGTAATTGCGAATAACGTTATATTGTGTTACTTTATGACGTATGACGTCATATAGTATTACTTTATGACGTATGACGTCATGTAGTATTAGATTACAACGTATGACGTTATGTATTATTACGATATAACGTATGACGTTATGCAGTATTAGGTTATAACGTATGACGTCATGTAGTTTTGCGTTATAACGTATGACGTTACGTAGTATTACGTTATAACGTATGATGTTATGGAGTATTACGTTATAACGTATGACGTCATGTGGTAGTACGTTATTACGAATAACGTTATATTGTGTTACTTTATGACGTATGACGTCATGTAGTATTAGGTTACAACGTATGACGTTATGTATTATTACGATATAACGTATGACGTTATGCAGTATTAGGTTATAACGTATGACGTCATGTAGTTTTGCGTTATAACGTATGACGTTATGTAGTATTACGATATAACGTATGACGTCATGTGGTATTACGTTATTGCGAATAACGTTATATTGTGTCACTTTATGACGTATGACGTCATGTAGTATTACGTTTTAACGTATGACGGTATGTAGTATTGCGTTATTCCGTATAACGTTATATAGTGTTACGTTACAAAGTATGACGTCGTGTAGTATTACGTTATAACGTATGACGTTATGTATTATTACGATATAACGTATGACGTCATGTAGTATTACGTTATAACGTATGACGTCATGTAGTATTACGTTTTAACGTATGACGGTATGTAGTATTGCGTTATTCCGTATAACGTTATATAGTGTTACGTTATAAAGTATGACGTCGTGTAGTATTACGTTATAAGGTATGACGTTATGTATTATTACGATATAACGTACGACGTCATGCAGTATTACTTTATGACGTATGACGTCATGTAGTATTAGGTTACAACGTATGACGTTATGTATTATTACGATATAACGTATGACGTTATGCAGTATTAGGTTATAACGTATGACGTCATGTAGTTTTGCGTTATAGCTTATGACGTTATGTAGTATTACGATACAACGTATGACGTCATGTGGTGTTACGTTATTGCGAATAACGTTATATTGTGTTACTTTATGTCGTATGACGTCATGTAGTATTACGTTATAACGTATGACGGTATGTAGTATTACGTTATTCCGTATAACGTTATATAGTGTTACTTTATGAAGTATGACGTTATGTTGTATTACGTTATAGCGTATGACGTTATGGAGCATTACGTTATAACGTATGAGGTCATGTGGTATTACATTAGTACGAATATCGTAATATTGTGTTACTTTATGACGTATGACGTCATGTAGTATTACTTTATAACGTATGACGGTGTGTAGTATTACGTTATTCCGTATAACGTTATATAGTGTTACGTTATATAGTATGACGTCGTGTAGTATTACGTTATAACGTATGACTTTATGGAGTATTACGTTATAACGTATGATGTCATGTGGTATTACGTTATTACGAATATCGTAATATTGTGTTACTTTATGACGTATGACGTCATGTAGTATTACTTTGTGACGTATGACGTCATGTAGTATTACTTTATGACGTATGACGTCATGTAGTATTAGGTTAAAACGTATGACGTTATGTATTATTACGATATAACGTATGACGTCATGTAGTACTACGTTATAACGTATGACGTCATGTAGTATTAAGATATAACGTACAACGTTATGTCGTATTACGTTATAACGTATCATGCCATGTAGTATTACGTTATAACGTATGACGTTATGGAGTATTACGTTATAACGTATGAGGTCATGTGGTATTACGTTATTACGAATATCGTAATATTGTGATACTTTATGACGTATGACGCCATGTAGTATTACTTTATTACGTATGACGTCATGTAGTATTAGATTACAACGTATGACGTTATGTATTATTACGATATAACGTATGACGTTATGTAGTATTACGATATAACTTATGACGTTATGTAGTATTACGATATAACGTATGACGTTATGTAGCATTACGTTATTCCGTATAACGTTATATAGTGTTACGTTATAAAGTATGACGTCATGTAGTATTACGTTATAACGTATGACGTCATGTAGTATTACGATATAACGTACGTATTACGTTATTACGAATAACGTTATGTTGTGTTACTTTATGACGTATGACGTCATGTAGTATTAGGTTACAACGTATGACGATTATGTATTATTACGATATAACGTATGACGTTATGCAGTATTAGGTTATAACGTATGACGTCATGTAGTTTTGCGAGATAACATATGACGTTATGTATTATTACGATATAACGTATGACGTCATGTGGTATTACGTTAATGCGAATAACGTTATATTGTGTCACTTTATGACGTATGACGTCATGTAGTATTACGTTTTAACGTATGACGGTATGTAGTATTGCGTTATTCCGTATAACGTTATATAGTGTTACGTTATAAAGTATGACGTCGTGTAGTATTACGTTATAACGTATGACGTTATGTATTATTACGATATAACGTATGACGTCATGTAGTATTACGTTATAACGTATGACGTCATGTAGTATTACGTTATAACGTATGGCGTTATGTAGTATTACGATATAACGTATGACGTCATGTGGTATTACGTTATTGCGAATAACGTTATATTGTGTTACTTTATGACGTATGACGTCATGTAGTATTACGTTATAACGTATGACGGTATGTAGTATTACGTTATTCCGCATAACGTTGTATAGTGTTACTTTATGAAGTGTGACGTTATGTTGTATTACGTTATAACGTATGACGTCATGTAGTATTACGTTATAACGTATGACGGTATGTAGTATTACGATATAACCTATGACGTCATGTAGTATTACGTTATAACGTATGACGTCATGTAGTATTACGTTATAACGTATGACGTCGTGTAGTATTACGTTATAACGTATGACGTTATGTATTATTACGATATAACGTAATACGTTATGCAGAATTGGGTTATAACGTATGAAGTCATGTAGTTTTGCGTTATAACGTATGACGTTACGTAGTATTACGTTATAACGTATGATGTTATGGAGTATTACGTTATAACGTATGACGTCATGTGGTAGTACGTTATTACGAATAACGTTATATTGTGTTACTTTATGACGTATGACGTCATGTAGTTTTGCGTTATAACGTATGACGGTATGTAGTATTGCGTTATTCCGTATAACGTTATATAGTGTTACGTTATAAAGTATGACGTCATGTAGTATTACGTTATAACGTATGACGTGATGTGGTATTACGTTATTACGAATAACGTTATATTGTGTTACTTTATAACGTATGACGTCATGTAGTATTACGTTATAACGTATGGCGTTATGTAGTATTACGATATAACGTATGACGTCATGTGGTATTACGTTATTGCGAATAACGTTATATTGTGTTACTTTATGACGTATGACGTCATGTAGTATTACGTTATAACGTATGACGGTATGTAGTATTACGTTATTCCGCATAACGTTGTATAGTGTTACTTTATGAAGTATGACGTTATGTTGTATTACGTTGTAACGTATGACGTCATGTAGTATTACGTTATAACGTATGACGTCATGTAGTATTACGTTATAACGTATGACGTCGTGTAGTATTACGTTATAACGTATGACGTTATGTATTATTACGATATAACGTAATACGTTATGCAGAATTGGGTTATAACGTATGACGGTATGTAGTATTGCGTTATTCCGTATAACGTTATATAGTGTTACGTTATAAAGTATGACGTCATGTAGTATTACGTTATAACGTATGACGTGATGTGGTATTACGTTATTACGAATAACGTTATATTGTGTTACTTTATAACGTATGACGTCATGTAGTATTACGTTATAACGTATGGCGTTATGTAGTATTACGATATAACGTATGACGTCATGTGGTATTACGTTATTGCGAATAACGTTATATTGTGTTACTTTATGACGTATGACGTCATGTAGTATTACGTTATAACGTATGACGGTATGTAGTATTACGTTATTCCGCATAACGTTGTATAGTGTTACTTTATGAAGTATGACGTTATGTTGTATTACGTTATAAAGTATGACGTCGTGTAGTATTACGTTATAACGTATGACGTTATGTGGTATTACGTTATTACGAATATCGTAATATTGTGTTACTTTATGACGTATGACGTCATGTAGTATTACTTTGTGACGTATGACGTCATGTAGTATTACTTTATGACGTATGACGTCATTTAGTATTACGATATAACGTATGACGTTATGTAGTATTACGATATAACGTATGACGTTATTTAGTATTACGTTATAACGTATGACGTTATGTATTATTACGATATAACGTAATACGTTATGCAGAATTGGGTTATAACGTATGACGTCATGTAGTTTTGCGTTATAACGTATGACGTTACGTAGTATTATGTTATAACGTATGATGTTATGGAGTATTACGTTATAACGTATGACGTCATGTGGTAGTACGTTATTACGAATAACGTTATATTGTGTTACTTTATGACGTATGACGTCATGTAGTTTTGCGTTATAACGTATGACGGTATGTAGTATTGCGTTATTCCGTATAACGTTATATAGTGTTACGTTATAAAGTATGACGTCATGTAGTATTACGTTATAACGTATGACGTGATGTGGTATTACGTTATTGCGAATAACGTTATATTGTGTTACTTTATGACGTATGACGTCATGTAGTATTACGTTATAACGTATGACGGTATGTAGTATTACGTTATTCCGCATAACGTTGTATAGTGTTACTTTATGAAGTATGACGTTATGTTGTATTACGTTATAAAGTATGACGTCGTGTAGTATTACGTTATAACGTATGACGTTATGTGGTATTACGTTATTACGAATATCGTAATATTGTGTTACTTTATGACGTATGACGTCATGTAGTATTACTTTGTGACGTATGACGTCATGTAGTATTACTTTATGACGTATGACGTCATGTAGTATTACGATATAACGTATGACGTTATGTAGTATTACGATATAACGTATGACGTTATGTAGTATTACGTTATAACGTATGACGTCATGTAGTATTACGTTATAACGTATGACGGTATGTAGTATTGCATTATTCCGTATAACGTTATATAGTGTTACGTTATAAAGTATGACGTCATGTAGTATTACGTTATAACGTATGACGTCATGTAGTATTACGATATAACGTACAACGTTATGTCGTATTACGTTATAACGTATCATGTCATGTAGTATTACGTTGTAACGTATGACGTTATGGAGTATTACGTTATAACGTATGAGGTCATGTGGTATTACGTTATTACGAATAACGTTATATTGTGTTACTTTATGACGTATGACGTCATGTAGTATTAGGTTACAACGTATGACGATTATGTATTATTACGATATAACGTATGACGTTATGCAGTATTAGGTTATAACGTATGACGTCATGTAGTTTTGCGAGATAACATATGACGTTATGTATTATTACGATATAACGTATGACGTCATGTGGTATTACGTTAATGCGAATAACGTTATATTGTGTCACTTTATGACGTATGAAGTCATGTAGTATTACGTTTTAACGTATGACGGTATGTAGTATTGCGTTATTCCGTATAACGTTATATAGTGTTACGTTATAAAGTATGACGTCGTGTAGTATTACGTTATAACGTATGACGTTATGTATTATTACGATATAACGTATGACGTCATGTAGTATTACGTTATGACGTATGACGTCATGTAGTATTACGTTATAACGTATGGCGTTATGTAGTATTACGATATAACGTATGACGTCATGTGGTATTACGTTATTGCGAATAACGTTATATTGTGTTACTTTATGACGTATGACGTCATGTAGTATTACGTTATAACGTATGACGGTATGTAGTATTACGGTATTCCGCATAACGTTGTATAGTGTTACTTTATGAAGTATGACGTTATGTTGTATTACGTTATAACGTATGACGTCATGTAGTATTACGTTATAACGTATGGCGTTATGTAGTATTACGATATAACGTATGACGTCATGTGGTATTACGTTATTGCGAACAACGTTATATTGTGTTACTTCATGATGTATGACGTCATGTAGTATTACGTTATAACGTATGACGGTATGTAGTATTACGTTATTCCGCATAACGTTGTATAGTGTTACTTTATTACGTATGACGTCATGTAGTATTACGTTATAACGTATGACGGTATGTAGTATTACGATATAACCTATGACGTCATGTAGTATTACGTTATAACGTATGACGTCATGTAGTATTACGTTATAACGTATGACGTCGTGTAGTATTACGTTATAACGTATGACGTTATGTATTATTACGATATAACGTAATACGTTATGCAGAATTGGGTTATAACGTATGACGTCATGTAGTTTTGAGTTATAACGTATGACGTTACGTAGTATTACGTTATAACGTATGATGTTATGGAGTATTACGTTATAACGTATGACGTCATGTGGTAGTACGTTATTACGAATAACGTTATATTGTGTTACTTTATGACGTATGACGTCATGTAGTTTTGCGTTATAACGTATGACGTTATGTAGTATTACGATATAACGTATGACGTCATGTGGTATTACGTTATTGCGAATAACGTTATATTGTGTCACTTTATGACGTATGACGTCATGTAGTATTACGTTTTAACGTATGACGGTATGTAGTATTGCGTTATTCCGTATAACGTTATATAGTGTTACGTTATAAAGTATGACGTCGTGTAGTATTACGTTATAACGTATGACGTTATGTGGTATTACGTTATTACGAATATCGTAATATTGTGTTACTTTATGACGTATGACGTCATGTAGTATTACTTTGTGACGTATGACGTCATGTAGTATTACTTTATGACGTATGACGTCATGTACTATTACGATATAACGTATGACGTTATGTAGTATTACGATATAACGTATGACGTTATGTAGTATTACGTTATAACGTATGACGTCATGTAGTATTACGTTATAACGTATGACGGTATGTAGTATTGCGTTATTCCGTATAACGTTATATAGTGTTACGTTATGAAGTATGACGTCATGTAGTATTACGTTATAACGTATGACGTCATGTAGTATTACGATATAACGTACAACGTTATGTCGTATTACGTTATAACGTATCATGTCATGTAGAGTTACGTTATAACGTATGACGTTATGGAGTATTACGTTATAACGTATGAGGTCATGTGGTATTACGTTATTACGAATAACGTTATATTGTGTTACTTTATGACGTATGACGTCATGTAGTATTAGGTTACAACGTATGACGATTATGTATTATTACGATATAACGTATGACGTTATGCAGTATTAGGTTATAACGTATGACGTCATGTAGTATTACGTTATAACGTATGGCGTTATGTAGTATTACGATATAACGTATGACGTCATGTGGTATTACGTTATTGCGAATAACGTTATATTGTGTTACTTTATGACGTATGACGTCATGTAGTATTACGTTATAACGTATGACGGTATGTAGTATTACGTTATTCCGCATAACGTTGTATAGTGTTACTTTATGAAGTATGACGTTATGTTGTATTACGTTATAACGTATGACGTCATGTAGTATTACGTTATAACGTATGGCGTTATGTAGTATTACGATATAACGTATGACGTCATGTGGTATTACGTTATTGCGAATAACGTTATATTGTGTTACTTCATGATGTATGACGTCATGTAGTATTACGTTATAACGTATGACGGTATGTAGTATTACGTTATTCCGCATAACGTTGTATAGTGTTACTTTATTACGTATGACGTCATGTAGTATTACGTTATAACGTATGACGGTATGTAGTATTACGATATAACCTATGACGTCATGTAGTATTACGTTATAACGTATGACGTCATGTAGTATTACGTTATAACGTATGACGTCGTGTAGTATTACGTTATAACGTATGACGTTATGTATTATTACGATATAACGTAATGCGTTATGCAGAATTGGGTTATAACGTATGACGTCATGTAGTTTTGCGTTATAACGTATGACGTTACGTAGTATTACGTTATAACGTATGATGTTATGGAGTATTACGTTATAACGTATGACGTCATGTGGTAGTACGTTATTACGAATAACGTTATATTGTGTTACTTTATGACGTATGACGTCATGTAGTTTTGCGTTATAACGTATGACGGTATGTAGTATTGCGTTATTCCGTATAACGTTATATAGTGTTACGTTATAAAGTATGACGTCATGTAGTATTACGTTATAACGTATGACGTGATGTGGTATTACGTTATTACGAATAACGTTATATTGTGTTACTTTATAACGTATGACGTCATGTAGTATTACGTTATAACGTATGGCGTTATGTAGTATTACGATATAACGTATGACGTCATGTGGTATTACGTTATTGCGAATAACGTTATATTGTGTTACTTTATGACGTATGACGTCATGTAGTATTACGTTATAACGTATGACGGTATGTAGTATTACGTTATTCCGCATAACGTTGTATAGTGTTACTTTATGAAGTATGACGTTATGTTGTATTACGTTATAAAGTATGACGTCGTGTAGTATTACGTTATAAGGTATGACGTTATGTGGTATTACGTTATTACGAATATCGTAATATTGTGTTACTTTATGACATATGACGTCATGTAGTATTACTTTGTGACGTATGACGTCATGTAGTATTACTTTATGACGTATGACGTCATGTAGTATTACGATATAACGTATGACGTTATGTAGTATTACGATATAACGTATGACGTTATGTAGTATTACGTTATAACGTATGACGTCATGTAGTATTAAGTTATAACGTATGACGGTATGTAGTATTGCGTTATTCCGTATAACGTTATATAGTGTTACGTTATAAAGTATGACGTCATGTAGTATTACGTTATAACGTATGACGTCATGTAGTATTACGATATAACGTACAACGTTATGTCGTATTACGTTATAACGTATCATGTCATGTAGTATTACGTTATAACGTATGACGTTATGGAGTATTACGTTATAACGTATGAGGTCATGTGGTATTACGTTATTACGAATAACGTTATATTGTGTTACTTTATGACGTATGACGTCATGTAGTATTAGGTTACAACGTATGACGATTATGTATTATTACGATATAACGTATGACGTTATGCAGTATTAGGTTATAACGTATGACGTCATGTAGTTTTGCGAGATAACATATGACGTTATGTATTATTACGATATAACGTATGACGTCATGTGGTATTACGTTAATGCGAATAACGTTATATTGTGTCACTTTATGACGTATGACGTCATGTAGTATTACGTTTTAACGTATGACGGTATGTAGTATTGCGTTATTCCGTATAACGTTATATAGTGTTACGTTATAAAGTATGACGTCGTGTAGTATTACGTTATAACGTATGACGTTATGTATTATTACGATATAACGTATGACGTCATGTAGTATTACGTTATAACGTATGACGTCATGTAGTATTACGTTATAACGTATGGCGTTATGTAGTATTACGATATAACGTATGACGTTATGGTGTATTACGTTATAACGTATGAGGTCATGTGGTATTACGTTATTACGAATAACGTTATATTGTGTTACTTTATGACGTATGACGTCATGTAGTATTAGGTTACAACGTATGACGATTATGTATTATTACGATATAACGTATGACGTTATGCAGTATTAGGTTATAACGTATGACGTCATGTAGTTTTGCGAGATAACATATGACGTTATGTATTATTACGATATAACGTATGACGTCATGTGGTATTACGTTATTGCGAATAACGTTATATTGTGTCACTTTATGACGTATGACGTCATGTAGTATTACGTTTTAACGTATGACGGTATGTAGTATTGCGTTATTCCGTATAACGTTATATAGTGCTACGTTATAAAGTATGACGTCGTGTAGTATTACGTTATAACGTATGACGTTATGTATTATTGCGATATAACGTATGACGTCATGTAGTATTACGTTATAACGTATGACGTCATGTGGTATTACGTTATTGCGAATAACGTTATATTGTGTTACTTCATGATGTATGACGTCATGTAGTATTACGTTATAACGTATGACGGTATGTAGTATTACGTTATTCCGCATAACGTTGTATAGTGTTACTTTATTACGTATGACGTCATGTAGTATTACGTTATAACGTATGACGGTATGTAGTATTACGATATAACCTATGACGTCATGTAGTATTACGTTATAACGTATGACGTCATGTAGTATTACGTTATAACGTATGACGTCGTGTAGTATTACGTTATAACGTATGACGTTATGTATTATTACGATATAACGTAATACGTTATGCAGAATTGGGTTATAACGTATGACGTCATGTAGTTTTGAGTTATAACGTATGACGTTACGTAGTATTACGTTATAACGTATGATGTTATGGAGTATTACGTTATAACGTATGACGTCATGTGGTAGTACGTTATTGCGAATAACGTTATATTGTGTCACTTTATGACGTATGACGTCATGTAGTGTTACGTTTTAACGTATGACGGTATGTAGTATTGCGTTATTCCGTATAACGTTATATAGTGTTACGTTATAAAGTATGACGTCGTGTAGTATTACGTTATAACGTATGACGTTATGTGGTATTACGTTATTACGAATATCGTAATATTGTGTTACTTGATGACGTATGACGTCATGTAGTATTACTTTGTGACGTATGACGTCATGTAGTATTACTTTATGACGTATGACGTCATGTACTATTACGATATAACGTATGACGTTATGTAGTATTACGATATAACGTATGACGTTATGTAGTATTACGTTATAACGTATGACGTTATGTAGTATTACGTTATAACGTATGACGGTATGTAGTATTGCGTTATTCCGTATAACGTTATATAGTGTTACGTTATAAAGTATGACGTCATGTAGTATTACGTTATAACGTATGACGTCATGTAGTATTACGATATAACGTACAACGTTATGTCGTATTACGTTATAACGTATGACGTCGTGTAGTATTACGTTATAACGTATGACGTTATGTATTATTACGATATAACGTAATACGTTATGCAGAATTGGGTTATAACGTATGACGTCATGTAGTTTTGCGTTATAACGTATGACGTTACGTAGTATTACGTTATAACGTATGATGTTATGGAGTATTACGTTATAACGTATGACGTCATGTGGTAGTACGTTATTACGAATAACGTTATATTGTGTTACTTTATGACGTATGACGTCATGTAGTTTTGCGTTATAACGTATGACGGTATGTAGTATTGCGTTATTCCGTATAACGTTATATAGTGTTACGTTATAAAGTATGACGTCATGTAGTATTACGTTATAACGTATGACGTGATGTGGTATTACGTTATTACGAATAACGTTATATTGTGTTACTTTATAACGTATGACGTCATGTAGTATTACGTTATAACGTATGGCGTTATGTAGTATTACGATATAACGTATGACGTCATGTGGTATTACGTTATTGCGAATAACGTTATATTGTGTTACTTTATGACGTATGACGTCATGTAGTATTACGTTATAACGTATGACGGTATGTAGTATTACGTTATTCCGCATAACGTTGTATAGTGTTACTTTATGAAGTATGACGTTATGTTGTATTACGTTATAAAGTATGACGTCGTGTAGTATTACGTTATAACGTATGACGTTATGTGGTATTACGTTATTACGAATATCGTAATATTGTGTTACTTTATGACGTATGACGTCATGTAGTATTACTTTGTGACGTATGACGTCATGTAGTATTACTTTATGACGTATGACGTCATGTAGTATTACGATATAACGTATGACGTTATGTAGTATTACGATATAACGTATGACGTTATGTAGTATTACGTTATAACGTATGACGTTATGTATTATTACGATATAACGTAATACGTTATGCAGAATTGGGTTATAACGTATGACGTCATGTAGTTTTGCGTTATAACGTATGACGTTACGTAGTATTACGTTATAACGTATGATGTTATGGAGTATTACGTTATAACGTATGACGTCATGTGGTAGTACGTTATTACGAATAACGTTATATTGTGTTACTTTATGACGTATGACGTCATGTAGTTTTGCGTTATAACGTATGACGGTATGTAGTATTGCGTTATTCCGTATAACGTTATATAGTGTTACGTTATAAAGTATGACGTTATGTATTATTACGATATAACGTATGACGTCATGTAGTATTACGTTATAACGTATGACGTCATGTAGTATTACGTTATAACGTATGGCGTTATGTAGTATTACGATATAACGTATGACGTCATGTGGTATTACGTTATTGCGAATAACGTTATATTGTGTTACTTTATGACGTATGACGCCATGTAGTATTACGTTATAACGTATGACGGTATGTAGTATTACGTTATTCCGCATAACGTTGTATAGTGTTACTTTATGAAGTATGACGTTATGTTGTATTACGTTATAACGTATGACGTCATGTAGTATTACGTTATAACGTATGGCGTTATGTAGTATTACGATATAACGTATGACGTCATGTGGTATTACGTTATTGCGAATAACGTTATATTGTGTTACTTCATGATGTATGACGTCATGTAGTATTACGTTATAACGTATGACGGTATGTAGTATTACGTTATTCCGCATAACGTTGTATAGTGTTACTTTATTACGTATGACGTCATGTAGTATTACGTTATAACGTATGACGGTATGTAGTATTACGATATAACCTATGACGTCATGTAGTATTACGTTATAACGTATGACGTCATGTAGTATTACGTTATAACGTATGACGTCGTGTAGTATTACGTTATAACGTATGACGTTATGTATTATTACGATATAACGTAATACGTTATGCAGAATTGGGTTATAACGTATGACGTCATGTAGTTTTGCGTTATAACGTATGACGTTACGTAGTATTACGTTATAACGTATGATGTTATGGAGTATTACGTTATAACGTATGACGTCATGTGGTAGTACGTTATTACGAATAACGTTATATTGTGTTACTTTATGACGTATGACGTCATGTAGTTTTGCGTTATAACGTATGACGGTATGTAGTATTGCGTTATTCCGTATAACGTTATATAGTGTTACGTTATAAAGTATGACGTCATGTAGTATTACGTTATAACGTATGACGTGATGTGGTATTACGTTATTACGAATGACGTTATATTGTGTTACTTTATAACGTATGACGTTATGTATTATTACGATATAACGTAATACGTTATGCAGAATTGGGTTATAACGTATGACGTCATGTAGTTTTGCGTTATAACGTATGACGTTACGTAGTATTACGTTATAACGTATGGCGTTATGTAGTATTACGATATAACGTATGACGTCATGTGGTATTACGTTATTGCGAATAACGTTATATTGTGTTACTTTATGACGTATGACGTCATGTAGTATTACGTTATAACGTATGGCGTTATATAGTATTACGATATAACGTATGACGTCGTGTAGTATTACGTTATAAGGTATGACGTTATGTGGTATTACGTTATTACGAATATCGTAATATTGTGTTACTTTATGACGTATGACGTCATGTAGTATTACTTTGTGACGTATGACGTCATGTAGTATTACTTTATGACGTATGACGTCATGTAGTATTACGTTATAAGGTATGACGTTATGTGGTATTACGTTATTACGAATATCGTAATATTGTGTTACTTTATGACGTATGACGTCATGTAGTATTACGTTATAACGTATGACGTCATGTAGTATTACGATATAACGTACAACGTTATGTCGTATTACGTTATAACGTATCATGTCATGTAGTATTACGTTATAACGTATGACGTTATGGAGTATTACGTTATAACGTATGAGGTCATGTGGTATTACGTTATTACGAATAACGTTATATTGTGTTACTTTATGACGTATGACGTCATGTAGTATTAGGTTACAACGTATGACGATTATGTATTATTACGATATAACGTATGACGTTATGCAGTATTAGGTTATAACGTATGACGTCATGTAGTTTTGCGAGATAACATATGACGTTATGTATTATTACGATATAACGTATGACGTCATGTGGTATTACGTTATTGCGAATAACGTTATATTGTGTCACTTTATGACGTATGACGTCATGTAGTATTACGTTTTAACGTATAACGGTATGTAGTATTGCGTTATTCCGTATAACGTTATATAGTGTGACGTTATAAAGTATGACGTCATGTAGTATTACGTTATAACGTATGACGTGATGTGGTATTACGTTATTACGAATAACGTTATATTGTGTTACTTTATAACGTATGACGTCATGTAGTATTACGTTATAACGTATGGCGTTATGTAGTATTACGATATAACGTATGACGTCATGTGGTATTACGTTATTGCGAATAACGTTATATTGTGTTACTTTATGACGTATGACGTCATGTAGTATTACGTTATAACGTATGACGATTATGTATTATTACGATATAACGTATGACGTTATGCAGTATTAGGTTATAACGTATGACGTCATGTAGTTTTGCGAGATAACATATGACGTTATGTATTATTACGATATAACGTATGACGTCATGTGGTATTACGTTAATGCGAATAACGTTATATTGTGTCACTTTATGACGTATGACGTCATGTAGTATTACGTTTTAACGTATGACGGTATGTAGTATTGCGTTATTCCGTATAACGTTATATAGTGTTACGTTATAAAGTATGACGTCGTGTAGTATTACGTTATAACGTATGACGTTATGTATTATTACGATATAACGTATGACGTCATGTAGTATTACGTTATAACGTATGACGTCATGTAGTATTACGTTATAACGTATGGCGTTATGTAGTATTACGATATAACGTATGACGTTATGCAGTATTACGTTATAACGTATGAGGTCATGTGGTATTACGTTATTACGAATAACGTTATATTGTGTTACTTTATGACGTATGACGTCATGTAGTATTAGGTTACAACGTATGACGATTATGTATTATTACGATATAACGTATGACGTTATGCAGTATTAGGTTATAACGTATGACGTCATGTAGTTTTGCGAGATAACATATGACGTTATGTATTATTACGATATAACGTATGACGTCATGTGGTATTACGTTATTGCGAATAACGTTATATTGTGTCACTTTATGACGTATGACGTCATGTAGTATTACGTTTTAACGTATGACGGTATGTAGTATTGCGTTATTCCGTATAACGTTATATAGTGCTACGTTATAAAGTATGACGTCGTGTAGTATTACGTTATAACGTATGACGTTATGTATTATTACGATATAACGTATGACGTCATGTAGTATTACGTTATAACGTATGACGTCATGTGGTATTACGTTATTGCGAATAACGTTATATTGTGTTACTTCATGATGTATGACGTCATGTAGTATTACGTTATAACGTATGACGGTATGTAGTATTACGTTATTCCGCATAACGTTGTATAGTGTTACTTTATTACGTATGACGTCATGTAGTATTACGTTATAACGTATGACGGTATGTAGTATTACGATATAACCTATGACGTCATGTAGTATTACGTTATAACGTATGACGTCATGTAGTATTACGTTATAACGTATGGCGTTATGTAGTATTACGATATAACGTATGACGTCATGTGGTATTACGTTATTGCGAATAACGTTATATTGTGTTACTTCATGATGTATGACGTCATGTAGTATTACGTTATAACGTATGACGGTATGTAGTATTACGTTATTCCGCATAACGTTGTATAGTGTTACTTTATTACGTATGACGTCATGTAGTATTACGTTATAACGTATGACGGTATGTAGTATTACGATATAACCTATGACGTCATGTAGTATTACGTTATAACGTATGACGTCATGTAGTATTACGTTATAACGTATGACGTCGTGTAGTATTACGTTATAACGTATGACGTTATGTATTATTACGATATAACGTAATACGTTATGCAGAATTGGGTTATAACGTATGACGTCATGTAGTTTTGCGTTATAACGTATGACGTCATGTAGTTTTGCGGTATAACGTATGACGGTATGTAGTATTGCGTTATTCCGTATAACGTTATATAGTGTTACGTTATAAAGTATGACGTCATGTAGTATTACGTTATAACGTATGACGTGATGTGGTATTACGTTATTACGAATAACGTTATATTGTGTTACTTTATAACGTATGACGTCATGTAGTATTACGTTATAACGTATGGCGTTATGTAGTATTACGATATAACGTATGACGTCATGTGGTATTACGTTATTGCGAATAACGTTATATTGTGTTACTTTATGACGTATGACGTCATGTAGTATTACGTTATAACGTATGACGATTATGTATTATTACGATATAACGTATGACGTTATGCAGTATTAGGTTATAACGTATGACGTCATGTAGTTTTGCGAGATAACATATGACGTTATGTATTATTACGATATAACGTATGACGTCATGTGGTATTACGTTAATGCGAATAACGTTATATTGTGTCACTTTATGACGTATGACGTCATGTAGTATTACGTTTTAACGTATGACGGTATGTAGTATTGCGTTATTCCGTATAACGTTATATAGTGTTACGTTATAAAGTATGACGTCGTGTAGTATTACGTTATAACGTATGACGTTATGTATTATTACGATATAACGTATGACGTCATGTAGTATTACGTTATAACGTATGACGTCATGTAGTATTACGTTATAACGTATGGCGTTATGTAGTATTACGATATAACGTATGACGTTATGGTGTATTACGTTATAACGTATGAGGTAATGTGGTATTACGTTATTACGAATAACGTTATATTGTGTTACTTTATGACGTATGACGTCATGTAGTATTAGGTTACAACGTATGACGATTATGTATTATTACGATATAACGTATGACGTTATGCAGTATTAGGTTATAACGTATGACGTCATGTAGTTTTGCGAGATAACATATGACGTTATGTATTATTACGATATAACGTATGACGTCATGTGGTATTACGTTATTGCGAATAACGTTATATTGTGTCACTTTATGACGTATGACGTCATGTAGTATTACGTTTTAACGTATGACGGTATGTAGTATTGCGTTATTCCGTATAACGTTATATAGTGCTACGTTATAAAGTATGACGTCGTGTAGTATTACGTTATAACGTATGACGTTATGTATTATTACGATATAACGTATGACGTCATGTAGTATTACGTTATAACGTATGACGTCATGTGGTATTACGTTATTGCGAATAACGTTATATTGTGTTACTTCATGATGTATGACGTCATGTAGTATTACGTTATAACGTATGACGGTATGTAGTATTACGTTATTCCGCATAACGTTGTATAGTGTTACTTTATTACGTATGACGTCATGTAGTATTACGTTATAACGTATGACGGTATGTAGTATTACGATATAACCTATGACGTCATGTAGTATTACGTTATAACGTATGACGTCATGTAGTATTACGTTATAACGTATGACGTCGTGTAGTATTACGTTATAACGTATGACGTTATGTATTATTACGATATAACGTAATACGTTATGCAGAATTGGGTTATAACGTATGACGTCATGTAGTTTTGAGTTATAACGTATGACGTTACGTAGTATTACGTTATAACGTATGATGTTATGGAGTATTACGTTATAACGTATGACGTCATGTGGTAGTACGTTATTACGAATAACGTTATATTGTGTTACTTTATGACGTATGACGTCATGTAGTTTTGCGTTATAACGTATGACGTTATGTAGTATTACGATATAACGTATGACGTCATGTGGTATTACGTTATTGCGAATAACGTTATATTGTGTCACTTTATGACGTATGACGTCATGTAGTATTACGTTTTAACGTATGACGGTATGTAGTATTGCGTTATTCCGTATAACGTTATATAGTGTTACGTTACAAAGTATGACGTCGTGTAGTATTACGTTATAACGTATGACGTTATGTGGTATTACGTTATTACGAATATCGTAATATTGTGTTACTTGATGACGTATGACGTCATGTAGTATTACTTTGTGACGTATGACGTCATGTAGTATTACTTTATGACGTATGACGTCATGTACTATTACGATATAACGTATGACGTTATGTAGTATTACGATATAACGTATGACGTTATGTAGTATTACGTTATAACGTATGACGTCATGTAGTATTACGTTATAACGTATGACGGTATGTAGTATTGCGTTATTCCGTATAACGTTATATAGTGTTACGTTATAAAGTATGACGTCATGTAGTATTACGTTATAACGTATGACGTCATGTAGTATTACGATATAACGTACAACGTTTTGTCGTATTACGTTATAACGTATCATGTCATGTAGTATTACGTTATAACGTATGACGTTATGGAGTATTACGTTATAACGTATGAGGTCATGTGGTATTACGTTATTACGAATAACGTTATATTGTGTTACTTTATGACGTATGACGTCATGTAGTATTAGGTTACAACGTATGACGATTATGTATTATTACGATATAACGTATGACGTTATGCAGTATTAGGTTATAACGTATGACGTCATGTAGTTTTGCGAGATAACATATGACGTTATGTATTATTACGATATAACGTATGACGTCATGTGGTATTACGTTAATGCGAATAACGTTATATTGTGTCACTTTATGACGTATGACGTCATGTAGTATTACGTTTTAACGTATGACGGTATGTAGTATTGCGTTATTCCGTATAACGTTATATAGTGTTACGTTATAAAGTATGACGTCGTGTAGTATTACGTTATAACGTATGACGTTATGTATTATTACGATATAACGTATGACGTCATGTAATATTACGTTATAAGGTATGACGTCATGTAGTATTACGTTATAACGTATGGCGTTATGTAGTATTACGATATAACGTATGACGTCATGTGGTATTACGTTATTGCGAATAACGTTATATTGTGTTACTTTATGACGTATGACGTCATGTAGTATTACGCTATAACGTATGACGGTATGTAGTATTACGTTATTCCGCATAACGTTGTATAGTGTTACTTTATGAAGTTTGACGTTATGTTGTATTACGTTACAACGTATGACGTCATGTAGTATTACGTTATAACGTATGGCGTTATGTAGTATTACGATATAACGTATGACGTCATGTGGTATTACGTTATTGCGAATAACGTTATATTGTGTTACTTCATGATGTATGACGTCATGTAGTATTACGTTATAACGTATGACGGTATGTAGTATTACGTTATTCCGCATAACGTTGTATAGTGTTACTTTATTACGTATGACGTCATGTAGTATTACGTTATAACGTATGACGGTATGTAGTATTACGATATAACCTATGACGTCATATAGTATTACGTTATAACGTATGACGTCATGTAGTATTACGTTATAACGTATGACGTCGTGTAGTATTACGTTATAACGTATGACGTTATGTATTATTACGATATAACGTAATACGTTATGCAGAATTGGGTTATAACGTATGACGTCATGTAGTTTTGCGTTATAACGTATGACGTTACGTAGTATTACGTTATAACGTATGATGTTATGGAGTATTACGTTATAACGTATGACGTCATGTGGTAGTACGTTATTACGAATAACGTTATATTGTGTTACTTTATGACGTATGACGTCATGTAGTTTTGCGTTATAACGTATGACGGTATGTAGTATTGCGTTATTCCGTATAACGTTATATAGTGTTACGTTATAAAGTATGACGTCGTGTAGTATTACGTTATAACGTATGACGTGATGTGGTATTACGTTATTACGAATAACGTTATATTGTGTTACTTTATAACGTATGACGTCATGTAGTATTACGTTATAACGTATGGCGTTATGTAGTATTACGATATAACGTATGACGTCATGTGGTATTACGTTATTGCGAATAACGTTATATTGTGTTACTTTATGACGTATGACGTCATGTAGTATTACGTTATAACGTATGACGATTATGTATTATTACGATATAACGTATGACGTTATGCAGTATTAGGTTATAACGTATGACGTCATGTAGTTTTGCGAGATAACATATGACGTTATGTATTATTACGATATAACGTATGACGTCATGTGGTATTACGTTAATGCGAATAACGTTATATTGTGTCACTTTATGACGTATGACGTCATGTAGTATTACGTTTTAACGTATGACGGTATGTAGTATTGCGTTATTCCGTATAACGTTATATAGTGTTACGTTATAAAGTATGACGTCGTGTAGTATTACGTTATAACGTATGACGTTATGTATTATTACGATATAACGTATGACGTCATGTAGTATTACGTTATAACGTATGACGTCATGTAGTATTACGTTATAACGTATGGCGTTATGTAGTATTACGATATAACGTATGACGTTATGGTGTATTACGTTATAACGTATGAGGTCATGTGGTATTACGTTATTACGAATAACGTTATATTGTGTTACTTTATGACGTATGACGTCATGTAGTATTAGGTTACAACGTATGACGATTATGTATTATTACGATATAACGTATGACGTTATGCAGTATTAGGTTATAACGTATGACGTCATGTAGTTTTGCGAGATAACATATGACGTTATGTATTATTACGATATAACGTATGACGTCATGTGGTATTACGTTATTGCGAATAACATTATATTGTGTCACTTTATGACGTATGACGTCATGTAGTATTACGTTTTAACGTATGACGGTATGTAGTATTGCGTTATTCCGTATAACGTTATATAGTGCTACGTTATAAAGTATGACGTCGTGTAGTATTACGTTATAACGTATGACGTTATGTATTATTACGATATAACGTATGACGTCATGTAGTATTACGTTATAACGTATGACGTCATGTGGTATTACGTTATTGCGAATAACGTTATATTGTGTTACTTCATGATGTATGACGTCATGTAGTATTACGTTATAACGTATGACGGTATGTAGTATTACGTTATTCCGCATAACGTTGTATAGTGTTACTTTATTACGTATGACGTCATGTAGTATTACGTTATAACGTATGACGGTATGTAGTATTACGATATAACCTATGACGTCATGTAGTATTACGTTATAACGTATGACGTCATGTAGTATTACGTTATAACGTATGACGTCGTGTAGTATTACGTTATAACGTATGACGTTATGTATTATTACGATATAACGTATGACGTTATGTAGTATTACGTTATAACGTATGACGTCATGTAGTATTACGTTATAATGTATGACGGTATGTAGTATTGCGTTATTCCGTATAACGTTATATTGTGTTACTTTATGACGTATGACGTCATGTAGTTTTGCGTTATAACGTATGACGGTATGTAGTATTGCGTTATTCCGTATAACGTTATATAGTGTTACGTTATAAAGTATGACGTCGTGTAGTATTACGTTATAACGTATGACGTGATGTGGTATTACGTTATTACGAATAACGTTATATTGTGTTACTTTATAACGTATGACGTCATGTAGTATTACGTTATAACGTATGGCGTTATGTAGTATTACGATATAACGTATGACGTCATGTGGTATTACGTTATTGCGAATAACGTTATATTGTGTTACTTTATGACGTATGACGTCATGTAGTATTACGTTATAACGTATGACGGTATGTAGTATTACGTTATTCCGCATAACGTTGTATAGTGTTACTTTATGAAGTATGACGTTATGTTGTATTACGTTGTAACGTATGACGTCATGTAGTATTACGTTATAACGTATGGCGTTATGTAGTATTACGATATAACGTATGACGTCATGTGGTATTACGTTATTGCGAATAACGTTATATTGTGTTACTTCATGATGTATGACGTCATGTAGTATTACGTTATAACGTATGACGGTATGTAGTATTACGTTATTCCGCATAACGTTGTATAGTGTTACTTTATTACGTATGACGTCATGTAGTATTACGTTATAGCGTATGACGGTATGTAGTATTACGATATAACCTATGACGTCATGTAGTATTACGATATAACGTACAACGTTATATAGAATTACGATATAACGTATGACGTCATGTGGTGTTACGTAATTGCGAATAACGTTATATTGTGTTACTTTATGACGTATGACGTCATATAGTATTACTTTATGACGTATGACGTCATGTAGTATTAGATTACAACGTATGACGTTATGTATTATTACGATATAACGTATGACGTCATGTAGTTTTGCGTTATAACGTATGACGTTACGTAGTATTACGTTATAACGTATGATGTTATGGAGTATTACGTTATAGCGTATGACGGTATGTAGTATTACGATATAACCTATGACGTCATGTAGTTTTGCGTTATAACGTATGACGTTACGTAGTATTACGTTATAACGTATGATGTTATGGAGTATTACGTTATAACGTATGACGTCATGTGGTAGTACGTTATTACGAATAACGTTATATTGTGTTACTTTATGACGTATGACGTCATGTAGTTTTGCGGTATAACGTATGACGGTATGTAGTATTGCGTTATTCCGTATAACGTTATATAGTGTTACGTTATAAAGTATGACGTCATGTAGTATTACGTTATAACGTATGACGTGATGTGGTATTACGTTATTACGAATAACGTTATATTGTGTTACTTTATAACGTATGACGTCATGTAGTATTACGTTATAACGTATGGCGTTATGTAGTATTACGATATAACGTATGACGTCATGTGGTATTACGTTATTGCGAATAACGTTATATTGTGTTACTTTATGACGTATGACGTCATGTAGTATTACGTTATAACGTATGACGATTATGTATTATTACGATATAACGTATGACGTTATGCAGTATTAGGTTATAACGTATGACGTCATGTAGTTTTGCGAGATAACATATGACGTTATGTATTATTACGATATAACGTATGACGTCATGTGGTATTACGTTAATGCGAATAACGTTATATTGTGTCACTTTATGACGTATGACGTCATGTAGTATTACGTTTTAACGTATGACGGTATGTAGTATTGCGTTATTCCGTATAACGTTATATAGTGTTACGTTATAAAGTATGACGTCGTGTAGTATTACGTTATAACGTATGACGTTATGTATTATTGCGATATAACGTATGACGTTATGTTGTATTACGTTGTAACGTATGACGTCATGTAGTATTACGTTATAACGTATGGCGTTATGTAGTATTACGATATAACGTATGACGTTATGGTGTATTACGTTATAACGTATGAGGTCATGTGGTATTACGTTATTACGAATAACGTTATATTGTGTTACTTTATGACGTATGACGTCATGTAGTATTAGGTTACAACGTATGACGATTATGTATTATTACGATATAACGTATGACGTTATGCAGTATTAGGTTATAACGTATGACGTCATGTAGTTTTGCGAGATAACATATGACGTTATGTATTATTACGATATAACGTATGACGTCATGTGGTATTACGTTATTGCGAATAACGTTATATTGTGTCACTTTATGACGTATGACGTCATGTAGTATTACGTTTTAACGTATGACGGTATGTAGTATTGCGTTATTCCGTATAACGTTATATAGTGCTACGTTATAAAGTATGACGTCGTGTAGTATTACGTTATAACGTATGACGTTATGTATTATTACGATATAACGTATGACGTCATGTAGTATTACGTTATAACGTATGACGTCATGTGGTATTACGTTATTGCGAATAACGTTATATTGTGTTACTTCATGATGTATGACGTCATGTAGTATTACGTTATAACGTATGACGGTATGTAGTATTACGTTATTCCGCATAACGTTGTATAGTGTTACTTTATTACGTATGACGTCATGTAGTATTACGTTATAACGTATGACGGTATGTAGTATTACGATATAACCTATGACGTCATGTAGTATTACGTTATAACGTATGACGTCATGTAGTATTACGTTATAACGTATGACGTCGTGTAGTATTACGATATAACGTATGACGTTATGTAGTATTACGTTATAACGTATGACGTCATGTAGTATTACGTTATAATGTATGACGGTATGTAGTATTGCGTTATTCCGTATAACGTTATATAGTGTTACGTTATAAAGTATGACGTCATGTAGTATTACGTTATAACGTATGATGTTATGGAGTATTACGTTATAACGTATGACGTTATGTGGTATTACGTTATTACGAATATCGTAATATTGTGTTACTTGATGACGTATGACGTCATGTAGTATTACTTTGTGACGTATGACGTCATGTAGTTTTACTTTATGACGTATGACGTCATGTACTATTACGATATAACGTATGACGTTATGTAGTATTACGATATAACGTATGACGTTATGTAGTATTACGTTATAACGTATGACGTCATGTAGTATTACGTTATAATGTATGACGGTATGTAGTATTGCGTTATTCCGTATAACGTTATATAGTGTTACGTTATAAAGTATGACGTCATGTAGTATTACGTTATAACGTATGACGTCATGTAGTATTACGATATAACGTACAACGTTATGTCGTATTACGTTATAACGTATCATGTCATGTAGTATTACGTTATAACGTATGACGTTATGGAGTATTACGTTATAACGTATGAGGTCATGTGGTATTACGTTATTACGAATAACGTTATATTGTGTTACTTTATGACGTATGACGTCATGTAGTATTAGGTTACAACGTATGACGATTATGTATTATTACGATATAACGTATGACGTTATGCAGTATTAGGTTATAACGTATGACGTCATGTAGTTTTGCGAGATAACATATGACGTTATGTATTATTACGATATAACGTATGACGTCATGTGGTATTACGTTAATGCGAATAACGTTATATTGTGTCACTTTATGACGTATGACGTCATGTAGTATTACGTTTTAACGTATGACGGTATGTAGTATTGCGTTATTCCGTATAACGTTATATAGTGTTACGTTATAAAGTATGACGTCGTGTAGTATTACGTTATAACGTATGACGTTATGTATTATTACGATATAACGTATGACGTCATGTAGTATTACGTTATAACGTATGACGTCATGTAGTATTACGTTATAACGTATGGCGTTATGTAGTATTACGATATAACGTATGACGTCATGTGGTATTACGTTATTGCGAATAACGTTATATTGTGTTACTTTATGACGTATGACGTCATGTAGTATTACGTTATAACGTATGACGGTATGTAGTATTACGTTATTCCGCATAACGTTGTATAGTGTTACTTTATGAAGTATGACGTTATGTTGTATTACGTTACAACGTATGACGTCATGTAGTATTACGTTATAACGTATGGCGTTATGTAGTATTACGATATAACGTATGACGTCATGTGGTATTACGTTATTGCGAATAACGTTATATTGTGTTACTTCATGATGTATGACGTCATGCAGTATTACGTTATAACGTATGACGGTATGTAGTATTACGTTATTCCGCATAACGTTGTATAGTGTTACTTTATTACGTATGACGTCATGTAGTATTACGTTATAACGTATGACGGTATGTAGTATTACGATATAACCTATGACGTCATGTAGTATTACGTTATAACGTATGACGTCATGTAGTATTACGTTATAACGTATGACGTCGTGTAGTATTACGTTATAACGTATGACGTTATGTATTATTACGATATAACGTAATACGTTATGCAGAATTGGGTTATAACGTATGACGTCATGTAGTTTTGCGTTATAACGTATGACGTTACGTAGTATTACGTTATAACGTATGATGTTATGGAGTATTACGTTATAACGTATGACGTCATGTGGTAGTACGTTATTACGAATAACGTTATATTGTGTTACTTTATGACGTATGACGTCATGTAGTTTTGCGTTATAACGTATGACGGTATGTAGTATTGCGTTATTCCGTATAACGTTATATAGTGTTACGTTATAAAGTATGACGTCATGTAGTATTACGTTATAACGTATGACGTGATGTGGTATTACGTTATTACGAATAACGTTATATTGTGTTACTTTATAACGTATGACGTCATGTAGTATTACGTTATAACGTATGGCGTTATGTAGTATTACGATATAACGTATGACGTCATGTGGTATTACGTTATTGCGAATAACGTTATATTGTGTTACTTTATGACGTATGACGTCATGTAGTATTACGTTATAACGTATGACGGTATGTAGTATTACGTTATTCCGCATAACGTTGTATAGTGTTACTTTATGAAGTATGACGTTATGTTGTATTACGTTATAACGTATGACGTCATGTAGTATTACGTTATAACGTATGGCGTTATGTAGTATTACGATATAACGTATGACGTCATGTGGTATTACGTTATTGCGAATAACGTTATATTGTGTTACTTCATGATGTATGACGTCATGTAGTATTACGTTATAACGTATGACGGTATGTAGTATTACGTTATTCCGCATAACGTTGTATAGTGTTACTTTATTACGTATGACGTCATGTAGTATTACGTTATAGCGTATGACGGTATGTAGTATTACGATATAACCTATGACGTCATGTAGTATTACGATATAACGTACAACGTTATATAGAATTACGATATAACGTATGACGTCATGTGGTGTTACGTAATTGCGAATAACGTTATATTGTGTTACTTTATGACGTATGACGTCATATAGTATTACTTTATGACGTATGACGTCATGTAGTATTAGATTACAACGTATGACGTTATGTATTATTACGATATAACGTATGACGTTATGTAGAATTTCGATATCACGTATGACGTCATGTGGTGTTACGTAATTGCAAATAACGTTATATTGTGTTACTTTATGACGTATGACGTCATGTAGTATTAGATTACAACGTATGACGTTATGTATTATTACGATACAACGTATGACGTTATATATTACTACGATATAACGTATGACGTTATGCAGTATTAGGTTATAACGTATGACGTTATGTATTATTACGATACAACGTATGACGTTATATATTACTACGATACAACGTATGACGTTATGCAGTATTAGGTTATAACGTATGACGTCATGTGGTATTACGTTATTACGAATAACGTTATATTGTGTTACTTTATGTAGTATGACTTATGTAGTATGACGTGATGTAGCATTTCTTTATAATGTATGACGTTATGTAGCATTACGGTATTACGAATAACGTTGTACTGTGCTACTTTATAACGTATGACGTTATAAAGTGTTACGTTATAACGTATGACGTCGTGTAGTATTACGTTATAACGTATGACGTAATGTATTATTACGATATAACGTACAACGTTATGTCGTATTACGTTATAACGTATCATGTCATGTAGTATTACGTTATAACGTATGACGTTATGGAGTATTACGTTATAACGTATGAGGTCATGTGGTATTACGTTATTACGAATAACGTTATATTGTGTTACTTTATGACGTATGACGTCATGTAGTATTAGGTTACAACGTATGACGATTATGTATTATTACGATATAACGTATGACGTTATGCAGTATTAGGTTATAACGTATGACGTCATGTGGTAGTACGTTATTACGAATAACGTTATATTGTGTTACTTTATGACGTATGACGTCATGTGGTATTACGTTAATGCGAATAACGTTATATTGTGTCACTTTATGACGTATGACGTCATGTAGTATTACGTTTTAACGTATGACGGTATGAAGTATTGCGTTATTCCGTATAACGTTATATAGTGTTACGTTATAAAGTATGACGTCGTGTAGTATTACGTTATAACGTATGACGTTATGTATTATTACGATATAACGTATGACGTCATGTAGTATTACGTTATAACGTATGACGTCATGTAGTATTACGTTATAACGTATGGCGTTATGTAGTATTACGATATAACGTATGACGTCATGTGGTATTACGTTATTGCGAATAACGTTATATTGTGTTACTTTATGACGTATGACGTCATGTAGTATTACGTTATAACGTATGACGGTATGTAGTATTACGTTATTCCGCATAACGTTGTATAGTGTTACTTTATGAAGTATGACGTTATGTTGTATTACGTTATAACGTATGACGTCATGTAGTATTACGTTATAACGTATGGCGTTATGTAGTATTACGATATAACGTATGACGTCATGTGGTATTACGTTATTGCGAATAACGTTATATTGTGTTACTTCATGATGTATGACGTCATGTAGTATTACGTTATAACGTATGACGGTATGTAGTATTACGTTATTCCGCATAACGTTGTATAGTGTTACTTTATTACGTATGACGTCATGTAGTATTACGTTATAACGTATGACGGTATGCAGTATTACGATATAACGTATGACGTCATGTAGTATTACGTTATAACGTATGACGTCATGTAGTATTACGTTATAACGTATGACGTCGTGTAGTATTACGTTATAACGTATGACGTTATGTATTATTACGATATAACGTAATACGTTATGCAGAATTGGGTTATAACGTATGACGTCATGTAGTTTTGCGTTATAACGTATGACGTTACGTAGTATTACGTTATAACGTATGATGTTATGGAGTATTACGTTATAACGTATGACGTCATGTGGTAGTACGTTATTACGAATAACGTTATATTGTGTTACTTTATGACGTATGACGTCATGTAGTTTTGCGTTATAACGTATGACGGTATGTAGTATTGCGTTATTCCGTATAACGTTATATAGTGTTACGTTATAAAGTATGACGTCATGTAGTATTACGTTATAACGTATGACGTGATGTGGTATTACGTTATTACGAATAACGTTATATTGTGTTACTTTATAACGTATGACGTCATGTAGTATTACGTTATAACGTATGGCGTTATGTAGTATTACGATATAACGTATGACGTCATGTGGTATTACGTTATTGCGAATAACGTTATATTGTGTTACTTTATGACGTATGACGTCATGTAGTATTACGTTATAACGTATGACGGTATGTAGTATTACGTTATTCCGCATAACGTTGTATAGTGTTACTTTATGAAGTATGACGTTATGTTGTATTACGTTATAAAGTATGACGTCGTGTAGTATTACGTTATAACGTATGACGTCATGTAGTATTACGATATAACGTATGACGTTATGTAGTATTACGATATAACGTATGACGTTATGTAGTATTACGTTATAACGTATGACGTTATGTATTATTACGATATAACGTAATACGTTATGCAGAATTGGGTTATAACGTATGACGTCATGTAGTTTTGCGTTATAACGTATGACGTTACGTAGTATTACGTTATAACGTATGATGTTATGGAGTATTACGTTATAACGTATGACGTCATGTGGTAGTACGTTATTACGAATAACGTTATATTGTGTTACTTTATGACGTATGACGTCATGTAGTTTTGCGTTATAACGTATGACGGTATGTAGTATTGCGTTATTCCGTATAACGTTATATAGTGTTACGTTATAAAGTATGACGTCATGTAGTATTACGTTATAACGTATGACGTGATGTGGTATTACGTTATTACGAATAACGTTATATTGTGTTACTTTATAACGTATGACGTCATGTAGTATTACGTTATAACGTATGATGTTATGGAGTATTACGTTATAACGTATGACGTCATGTGGTAGTACGTTATTACGAATAACGTTATATTGTGTTACTTTATGACGTATGACGTCATGTAGTTTTGCGTTATAACGTATGACGGTATGTAGTATTGCGTTATTCCGTATAACGTTATATAGTGTTACGTTATAAAGTATGACGTTATGTATTATTACGATATAACGTATGACGTCATGTAGTATTACGTTATAACGTATGACGTCATGTAGTATTACGTTATAACGTATGGCGTTATGTAGTATTACGATATAACGTATGACGTCATGTGGTATTACGTTATTGCGAATAACGTTATATTGTGTTACTTTATGACGTATGACGCCATGTAGTATTACGTTATAACGTATGACGGTATGTAGTATTACGTTATTCCGCATAACGTTGTATAGTGTTACTTTATGAAGTATGACGTTATGTTGTATTACGTTATAACGTATGACGTCATGTAGTATTACGTTATAACGTATGGCGTTATGTAGTATTACGATATAACGTATGACGTCATGTGGTATTACGTTATTGCGAATAACGTTATATTGTGTTACTTCATGATGTATGACGTCATGTAGTATTACGTTATAACGTATGACGGTATGTAGTATTACGTTATTCCGCATAACGTTGTATAGTGTTACTTTATTACGTATGACGTCATGTAGTATTACGTTATAACGTATGACGGTATGTAGTATTACGATATAACCTATGACGTCATGTAGTATTACGTTATAACGTATGACGTCATGTAGTATTACGTTATAACGTATGACGTCGTGTAGTATTACGTTATAACGTATGACGTTATGTATTATTACGATATAACGTAATACGTTATGCAGAATTGGGTTATAACGTATGACGTCATGTAGTTTTGCGTTATAACGTATGACGTTACGTAGTATTACGTTATAACGTATGATGTTATGGAGTATTACGTTATAACGTATGACGTCATGTGGTAGTACGTTATTACGAATAACGTTATATTGTGTTACTTTATGACGTATGACGTCATGTAGTTTTGCGTTATAACGTATGACGGTATGTAGTATTGCGTTATTCCGTATAACGTTATATAGTGTTACGTTATAAAGTATGACGTCATGTAGTATTACGTTATAACGTATGACGTGATGTGGTATTACGTTATTACGAATAACGTTATATTGTGTTACTTTATAACGTATGACGTCATGTAGTATTACGTTATAACGTATGGCGTTATGTAGTATTACGATATAACGTATGACGGCATGTGGTATTACGTTATTGCGAATAACGTTATATTGTGTTACTTTATGACGTATGACGTCATGTAGTATTACGTTATAACGTATGACGGTGTGTAGTATTACGTTATTCCGCATAACGTTGTATAGTGTTACTTTATGAAGTATGACGTTATGTTGTATTACGTTATAAAGTATGACGTCGTGTAGTATTACGTTATAACGTATGGCGTTATGTAGAATTTCGATATCACGTATGACGTCATGTGGTGTTACGTAATTGCAAATAACGTTATATTGTGTTACTTTATGACGTATGACGTCATGTAGTATTAGATTACAACGTATGACGTTATGTATTATTACGATACAACGTATGACGTTATATATTACTACGATATAACGTATGACGTTATGCAGTATTAGGTTATAACGTATGACGTTATGTATTATTACGATACAACGTATGACGTTATATATTACTACGATACAACGTATGACGTTATGCAGTATTAGGTTATAACGTATGACGTCATGTGGTATTACGTTATTACGAATAACGTTATATTGTGTTACTTTATGTAGTATGACTTATGTAGTATGACGTGATGTAGCATTTCTTTATAATGTATGACGTTATGTAGCATTACGGTATTACGAATAACGTTGTACTGTGCTACTTTATAACGTATGACGTTATAAAGTGTTACGTTATAACGTATGACGTCGTGTAGTATTACGTTATAACGTATGACGTAATGTATTATTACGATATAACGTACAACGTTATGTCGTATTACGTTATAACGTATCATGTCATGTAGTATTACGTTATAACGTATGACGTTATGGAGTATTACGATATAACGTATGACGTCATGTGGTATTACGTTATTGCGAATAACGTTATATTGTGTTACTTTATGACGTATGACGTCATGTAGTATTACGTTATAACGTATGACGGTAGGTAGTATTACGTTATTCCGCATAACGTTGTATAGTGTTACTTTATGAAGTATGACGTTATGTTGTATTACGTTATAACGTATGACGTCATGTAGTATTACGTTATAACGTATGGCGTTATGTAGTATTACGATATAACGTATGACGTCATGTGGTATTACGTTATTGCGAATAACGTTATATTGTGTTACTTCATGATGTATGACGTCATGTAGTATTACGTTATAACGTATGACGGTATGTAGTATTACGTTATTCCGCATAACGTTGTATAGTGTTACTTTATTACGTATGACGTCATGTAGTATTACGTTATAACGTATGACGGTATGTAGTATTACGATATAACCTATGACGTCATGTAGTATTACGTTATAACGTATGACGTCATGTAGTATTACGTTATAACGTATGACGTCGTGTAGTATTACGTTATAACGTATGACGTTATGTATTATTACGATATAACGTAATACGTTATGCAGAATTGGGTTATAACGTATGACGTCATGTAGTTTTGCGTTATAACGTATGACGTTACGTAGTATTACGTTATAACGTATGATGTTATGGAGTATTACGTTATAACGTATGACGTCATGTGGTAGTACGTTATTACGAATAACGTTATATTGTGTTACTTTATGACGTATGACGTCATGTAGTTTTGCGTTATAACGTATGACGGTATGTAGTATTGCGTTATTCCGTATAACGTTATATAGTGTTACGTTATAAAGTATGACGTCATGTAGTATTACGTTATAACGTATGACGTGATGTGGTATTACGTTATTACGAATAACGTTATATTGTGTTACTTTATAACGTATGACGTCATGTAGTATTACGTTATAACGTATGGCGTTATGTAGTATTACGTTATAACGTATGACGTCATGTAGTATTACGTTATAACGTATGGCGTTATGTAGTATTACGATATAACGTATGACGTTATGGTGTATTACGTTATAACGTATGAGGTCATGTGGTATTACGTTATTACGAATAACGTTATATTGTGTTACTTTATGACGTATGACGTCATGTAGTATTAGGTTACAACGTATGACGATTATGTATTATTACGATATAACGTATGACGTTATGCAGTATTAGGTTATAACGTATGACGTCATGTAGTTTTGCGAGATAACAGATGACGTTATGTATTATTACGATATAACGTATGACGTCATGTGGTATTACGTTATTGCGAATAACATTATATTGTGTCACTTTATGACGTATGACGTCATGTAGCATTACGTTTTAACGTATGACGGTATGTAGTATTGCGTTATTCCGTATAACGTTATATAGTGCTACGTTATAAAGTATGACGTCGTGTAGTATTACGTTATAACGTATGACGTTATGTATTATTACGATATAACGTATGACGTCATGTAGTATTACGTTATAACGTATGACGTCATGTAGTATTACGTTATAACGTATGGCGTTATGTAGTATTACGATATAACGTATGACGTCATGTGGTATTACGTTATTGCGAATAACGTTATATTGTGTTACTTTATGACGTATGACGTCATGTAGTATTACGTTATAACGTATGACGGTATGTAGTATTACGTTATTCCGCATAACGTTGTATAGTGTTACTTTATTACGTATGACGTCATGTAGTATTACGTTATAACGTATGACGGTATGTAGTATTACGATATAACCTATGACGTCATGTAGTATTACGTTATAACGTATGACGTCATGTAGTATTACGTTATAACGTATGACGTCGTGTAGTATTACGTTATAACGTATGACGTTATGTATTATTACGATATAACGTAATACGTTATGCAGAATTGGGTTATAACGTATGACGTCATGTAGTTTTGAGTTATAACGTATGACGTTACGTAGTATTACGTTATAACGTATGATGTTATGGAGTATTACGTTATAACGTATGACGTCATGTGGTAGTACGTTATTACGAATAACGTTATATTGTGTTACTTTATGACGTATGACGTCATGTAGTTTTGCGTTATAACGTATGACGTTATGTAGTATTACGATATAACGTATGACGTCATGTGGTATTACGTTATTGCGAATAACGTTATATTGTGTCACTTTATGACGTATGACGTCATGTAGTATTACGTTTTAACGTATGACGGTATGTAGTATTGCGTTATTCCGTATAACGTTATATAGTGTTACGTTACAAAGTATGACGTCGTGTAGTATTACGTTATAACGTATGACGTTATGTGGTATTACGTTATTACGAATATCGTAATATTGTGTTACTTTATGACGTATGACGTCATGTAGTATTACTTTGTGACGTATGACGTCATGTAGTATTACTTTATGACGTATGACGTCATGTACTATTACGATATAACGTATGACGTTATGTTGTATTACGATATAACGTATGACGTTATGTAGTATTACGTTATAACGTATGACGTCATGTAGTATTACGTTATAACGTATGACGGTATGTAGTATTGCGTTATTCCGTATAACGTTATATAGTGTTACGTTATAAAGTATGACGTCATGTAGTATTACGTTATAACGTATGACGTCATGTAGTATTACGATATAACGTACAACGTTATGTCGTATTACGTTATAACGTATCATGTCATGTAGTATTACGTTATAACGTATGACGTTATGGAGTATTACGTTATAACGTATGAGGTCATGTGGTATTACGTTATTACGAATAACGTTATATTGTGTTACTTTATGACGTATGACGTCATGTAGTATTAGGTTACAACGTATGACGATTATGTATTATTACGATATAACGTATGACGTTATGCAGTATTAGGTTATAACGTATGACGTCATGTAGTATTACGTTATAACGTATGGCGTTATGTAATATTACGATATAACGTATGACGTCATGTGGTATTACGTTATTGCGAATAACGTTATATTGTGTTACTTTATGACGTATGACGTCATGTAGTATTACGTTATAACGTATGACGGTATGTAGTATTACGTTATTCCGCATAACGTTGTATAGTGTTACTTTATGAAGTATGACGTTATGTTGTATTACGTTATAACGTATGACGTCATGTAGTATTACGTTATAACGTATGGCGTTATGTAGTATTACGATATAACGTATGACGTCATGTGGTATTACGTTATTGCGAATAACGTTATATTGTGTTACTTCATGATGTATGACGTCATGTAGTATTACGTTATAACGTATGACGGTATGTAGTATTACGTTATTCCGCATAACGTTGTATAGTGTTACTTTATTACGTATGACGTCATGTAGTATTACGTTATAACGTATGACGGTATGTAGTATTACGATATAACCTATGACGTCATGTAGTATTACGTTATAACGTATGACGTCATGTAGTATTACGTTATAACGTATGACGTCGTGTAGTATTACGTTATAACGTATGACGTTATGTATTATTACGATATAACGTAATACGTTATGCAGAATTGGGTTATAACGTATGACGTCATGTAGTTTTGCGTTATAACGTATGACGTTACGTAGTATTACGTTATAACGTATGATGTTATGGAGTATTACGTTATAACGTATGACGTCATGTGGTAGTACGTTATTACGAATAACGTTATATTGTGTTACTTTATGACGTATGACGTCATGTAGTTTTGCGTTATAACGTATGACGGTATGTAGTATTGCGTTATTCCGTATAACGTTATATAGTTTTACGTTATAAAGTATGACGTCATGTAGTATTACGTTATAACGTATGACGTGATGTGGTATTACGTTATTACGAATAACGTTATATTGTGTTACTTTATAACGTATGACGTCATGTAGTATTACGTTATAACGTATGGCGTTATGTAGTATTACGATATAACGTATGACGTCATGTGGTATTACGTTATTGCGAATAACGTTATATTGTGTTACTTTATGACGTATGACGTCATGTAGTATTACGTTATAACGTATGACGGTATGTAGTATTACGTTATTCCGCATAACGTTGTATAGTGTTACTTTATGAAGTATGACGTTATGTTGTATTACGTTATAAAGTATGACGTCGTGTAGTATTACGTTATAACGTATGACGTTATGTGGTATTACGTTATTACGAATATCGTAATATTGTGTTACTTTATGACGTATGACGTCATGTAGTATTACTTTGTGACGTATGACGTCATGTAGTATTACTTTATGACGTATGACGTCATGTAGTATTACGATATAACGTATGACGTTATGTAGTATTACGATATAACGTATGACGTTATGTAGTATTACGTTATAACGTATGACGTCATGTAGTATTACGTTATAACGTATGACGGTATGTAGTATTGCGTTATTCCGTATAACGTTATATAGTGTTACGTTATAAAGTATGACGTCATGTAGTATTACGTTATAACGTATGACGTCATGTAGTATTACGATATAACGTACAACGTTATGTCGTATTACGTTATAACGTATCATGTCATGTAGTATTACGTTATAACGTATGACGTTATGGAGTATTACGTTATAACGTATGAGGTCATGTGGTATTACGTTATTACGAATAACGTTATATTGTGTTACTTTATGAAGTATGACGTCATGTAGTATTAGGTTACAACGTATGACGATTATGTATTATTACGATATAACGTATGACGTTATGCAGTATTAGGTTATAACGTATGACGGTATGTAGTATTGCGTTATTCCGTATAACGTTATATAGTGTTACGTTATAAAGTATGACGTCATGTCGTATTACGTTATAACGTATCATGTCATGTAGTATTACGTTATAACGTATGACGTTATGGAGTATTACGTTATAACGTATGAGGTCATGTGGTATTACGTTATTACGAATAACGTTATATAGTGTTACGTTATAAAGTATGACGTCATGTAGTATTACGTTATAACGTATGACGTCATGTAGTATTACGATATAACGTATGACGTTATGTAGTATTACGTTATAACGTATGACGGTATGTAGTATTGCGTTATTCCGTATAACGTTATATAGTGTTACGTTATAAAGTATGACGTCATGTAGTATTACGTTATAACGTATGACGTCATGTAGTATTACGTTTTAACGTATGACGGTATGTAGTATTGCGTTATTCCGTATAACGTTATATAGTGTTACGTTATAAAGTATGACGTCGTGTAGTATTACGTTATAACGTATGACGTTATGTATTATTACGATATAACGTATGACGTCATGTAGTATTACGTTATAACGTATGACGTCATGTAGTATTACGTTATAACGTATGGCGTTATGTAGTATTACGATATAACGTATGACGTCATGTGGTATTACGTTATTGCGAATAACGTTATATTGTGTTACTTTATGACGTATGACGTCATGTAGTATTACGTTATAACGTATGACGGTATGTAGTATTACGTTATTCCGCATAACGTTGTATAGTGTTACTTTATGAAGTATGACGTTATGTTGTATTACGTTACAACGTATGACGTCATGTAGTATTACGTTATAACGTATGGCGTTATGTAGTATTACAATATAACGTATGACGTCATGTGGTATTACGTTATTGCGAATAACCTTATATTGTGTTACTTCATGATGTATGACGTCATGTAGTATTACGTTATAACGTATGACGGTATGTAGTATTACGTTATTCCGCATAACGTTGTATAGTGTTACTTTATTACGTATGACGTCATGTAGTATTACGTTATAACGTATGACGGTATGTAGTATTACGATATAACCTATGACGTCATGTAGTATTACGTTATAACGTATGACGTCATGTAGTATTACGTTATAACGTATGACGTCGTGTAGTATTACGTTATAACGTATGACGTTATGTATTATTACGATATAACGTAATACGTTATGCAGAATTGGGTTATAACGTATGACGTCATGTAGTTTTGCGTTATAACGTATGACGTTACGTAGTATTACGTTATAACGTATGATGTTATGGAGTATTACGTTATAACGTATGACGTCATGTGGTAGTACGTTATTACGAATAACGTTATATTGTGTTACTTTATGACGTATGACGTCATGTAGTTTTGCGTTATAACGTATGACGGTATGTAGTATTGCGTTATTCCGTATAACGTTATATAGTGTTACGTTATAAAGTATGACGTCATGTAGTATTACGTTATAACGTATGACGTGATGTGGTATTACGTTATTACGAATAACGTTATATTGTGTTACTTTATAACGTATGACGTCATGTAGTATTACGTTATAACGTATGGCGTTATGTAGTATTACGATATAACGTATGACGTCATGTGGTATTACGTTATTGCGAATAACGTTATATTGTGTTACTTTATGACGTATGACGTCATGTAGTATTACGTTATAACGTATGACGGTATGTAGTATTACGTTATTCCGCATAACGTTGTATAGTGTTACTTTATGAAGTATGACGTTATGTTGTATTACGTTGTAACGTATGACGTCATGTAGTATTACGTTATAACGTATGGCGTTATGTAGTATTACGATATAACGTATGACGTCATGTGGTATTACGTTATTGCGAATAACGTTATATTGTGTTACTTCATGATGTATGACGTCATGTAGTATTACGTTATAACGTATGACGGTATGTAGTATTACGTTATTCCGCATAACGTTGTATAGTGTTACTTTATTACGTATGACGTCATGTAGTATTACGTTATAGCGTATGACGGTATGTAGTATTACGATATAACCTATGACGTCATGTAGTATTACGATATAACGTACAACGTTATATAGAATTACGATATAACGTATGACGTCATGTGGTGTTACGTAATTGCGAATAACGTTATATTGTGTTACTTTATGACGTATGACGTCATATAGTATTACTTTATGACGTATGACGTCATGTAGTATTAGATTACAACGTATGACGTTATGTATTATTACGATATAACGTATGACGTTATGTAGAATTTCGATATCACGTATGACGTCATGTGGTGTTACGTAATTGCAAATAACGTTATATTGTGTTACTTTATGACGTATGACGTCATGTAGTATTAGATTACAACGTATGACGTTATGTATTATTACGATACAACGTATGACGTTATATATTACTACGATATAACGTATGACGTTATGCAGTATTAGGTTATAACGTATGACGTTATGTATTATTACGATACAACGTATGACGTTATATATTACTACGATACAACGTATGACGTTATGCAGTATTAGGTTATAACGTATGACGTCATGTGGTATTACGTTATTACGAATAACGTTATATTGTGTTACTTTATGTAGTATGACTTATGTAGTATGACGTGATGTAGCATTTCTTTATAATGTATGACGTTATGTAGCATTACGGTATTACGAATAACGTTGTACTGTGCTACTTTATAACGTATGACGTTATAAAGTGTTACGTTATAACGTATGACTTCGTGTAGTATTACGTTATAACGTATGACATTATGTATTATTACGATATAACGTAATACGTTATGCAGAATTGGGTTATAACGTATGACGTCATGTAGTTTTGCGTTATAACGTATGACGTTACGTAGTATTACGTTATAACGTATGATGTTATGGAGTATTACGTTATAACGTATGACGTCATGTGGTAGTACGTTATTACGAATAACGTTATATTGTGTTACTTTATGACGTATGACGTCATGTAGTATTAGGTTACAACGTATGACGTTATGTATTATTACGATATAACGTATGACGTTATGCAGTATTAGGTTATAACGTATGACGTCATGTAGTTTTGCGTTATAACGTATGACGTTATGTAGTATTACGATATAACGTATGACGTCATGTGGTATTACGTTATTGCGAATAACGATATATTGTGTCACTTTATGACGTATGACGTCATGTAGTATTACGTTTTAACGTATGACGGTATGTGGTATTGCGTTATTCCGTATGACGTTATATAGTGTTACGTTATAAAGTATGACGTCGTGTAGTATTACGTTATAACGTATGACGTTATGTATTATTACGATATAACGTATGACGTCATGTAGTATTACTTTATGACGTATGACGTCATGTAGTATTAGGTTACAACGTATGACGTTATGTATTATTACGATATAACGTATGACGTTATGCAGTATTAGGTTATAACGTATGACGTCATGTAGTTTTGCGTTATAACTTATGACGTTATGTAGTATTACGATACAACGTATGACGTCATGTGGTGTTACGTTATTGCGAATAACGTTATATTGTGTTACTTTATGACGTATGACGTCATGTAGTATTACGTTATAACGTATGACGGTATGTAGTATTACGTTATTCCGTATAACGTTATATAGTGTTACTTTATGAAGTATGACGTTATGTTGTATTACGTTATATCGTATGACGTTATGGAGCATTACGTTATAACGTATGAGGTCATGTGGTATTACATTAGTACGAATATCGTAATATTATGTTACTTTATGACGTATGACGTCATGTAGTATTACTTTATGACGTATGACGGTATGTAGTATTAGATTACAACGTATGACGTTATGTATTATTACGATATAACGTATGACGTTATGTAGTATTACGATATAACGTATGACGTTATGTAGTATTACGATATAACGTATGACGTTATATAGTATTACGTTATAACGTATGACGTCATGTAGTATTACGTTATAACGTATGACGTTATGGAGTATTACGTTATAACGTATGAGGTCATGTGGTATTACGTTATTACGAATAACGTTATATTGTGTTACTTTATGACGTATGACGTCATGTAGTATTAGGTTACAACGTATGACGATTATGTATTATTACGATATAACGTATGACGTTATGCAGTATTAGGTTATAACGTATGACGTCATGTAGTTTTGCGTTATAACTTATGACGTTATGTAGTATTACGATACAACGTATGACGTCATGTGGTGTTACGTTATTGCGAATAACGTTATATTGTGTTACTTTATGACGTATGACGTCATGTATTATTACGTTATAACGTATGACGGTATGTAGTATTACGTTATTCCGTATAACGTTATATAGTGTTACTTTATGAAGTATGACGTTATGTTGTATTACGTTATATCGTATGACGTTATGGAGCAATACGTTATAACGTATGAGGTCATGTGGTATTACATTAGTACGAATATCGTAATACTGTGTTACTTTATGACGTATGACGTCATGTAGTATTACTTTATGACGTATGACGGTATGTAGTATTAGATCACAACGTATGACGTTATGTATTATTACGATATAACGTATGACGTTATGTAGTATTACGATATAACGTATGACGTTATGTAGTATTACGATATAACGTATGACGTCATGTGGTATTACGTTAATGCGAATAACGTTATATTGTGTCACTTTATGACGTATGACGTCATGTAGTATTACGTTTTAACGTATGACGGTATGTAGTATTGCGTAATTCCGTATAACGTTATATAGTGTTACGTTATAAAGTATGACGTCGTGTAGTATTACGTTATAACGTATGACGTTATGTAGTATTACGATATAACGTATGACGTCATGTGGTATTACGTTATTGCGAATAACGTTATATTGTGTCACTTTATGACGTATGACGTCATGTAGTATTACGTTTTAACGTATGACGGTATGAAGTATTGCGTTATTCCGTATAACGTTATATAGTGTTACGTTATAAAGTATGACGTCGTGTAGTATTACGTTATAACGTATGACGTTATGTATTATTACGATATAACGTATGACGTCATGTAGTATTACGTTATAACGTATGACGTCATATAGTATTACGTTATAACGTATGGCGTTATGTAGTATTACGATATAACGTATGACGTCATGTGGTATTACGTTATTGCGAATAACGTTATATTGTGTTACTTTATGACGTATGACGTCATGTACTATTACGTTATAACGTATGACGGTATGTAGTATTACGTTATTCCGCATAACGTTGTATAGTGTTACTTTATGAAGTATGACGTTATGTTGTATTACGTTATAACGTATGACGTCATGTAGTATTACGTTATAACGTATGGCGTTATGTAGTATTACGATATAACGTATGACGTCATGTGGTATTACGTTATTGCGAATAACGTTATATTGTGTTACTTCATGATGTATGACGTCATGTAGTATTACGTTATAACGTATGACGGTACGTAGTATTACGTTATTCCGCATAACGTTGTATAGTGTTACTTTATTACGTATGACGTCATGTAGTATTACGTTATAACGTATGACGATATGTAGTATTACGATATAACCTATGACGTCATGTAGTATTACGATATAACGTACAACGTTATATATAATTACGATATAACGTATGACGTCATGTGGTGTTACGTAATTGCGAATAACGTTATATTGTGTTACTTTATGACGTATGACATCATATAGTATTACTTTATGACGTATGACGTCATGTAGTATTAGATTACAACGTACGACGTTATGTATTATTACGATATAACGTATGACGTTATGTAGAATTTCGATATCACGTATGACGTCATGTGGTGTTACGTAATTGCAAATAACGTTATATTGTGTTACTTTATGACGTATGACGTCATGTAGTGTTAGATTACAACGTATGACGTTATGTATTATTACGATACAACGTATGACGTTATATATTACTACGATATAACGTATGACGTTATACAGTATTAGGTTATAACGTATGACGTTATGTATTATTACGATACAACGTATGACGTTATATATTACTACGATACAACGTATGACGTTATGCAGTATTAGGTTATAACGTATGACGTCATGTGGTATTACGTTATTACGAATAACGTTATATTGTGTTACTTTATGTAGTATGACTTATGTAGTATGACGTGATGTAGCATTTCTTTATAATGTATGACGTTATGTAGCATTACGGTAATACGAATAACGTTGTACTGTGCTACTTTATAACGTATGACGTTATAAAGTGTTACGTTATAACGTATGACGTCGTGTAGTATTACGTTATAACGTATGACGTTATGTATTATTACGATATAACGTAATACGTTATGCAGAATTGGGTTATAACGTATGACGTCATGTAGTTTTGCGTTATAACGTATGACGTTACGTAGTATTACGTTATAACGTATGATGTTATGGAGTATTACGTTATAACGTATGACGTCATGTGGTAGTACGTTATTACGAATAACGTTATATTGTGCTACTTTATGACGTATGACGTCATGTAGTATTAGGTTACAACGTATGACGTTATGTATTATTACGATATAACGTATGACGTTATGCAGTATTAGGTTATAACGTATGACGTCATGTAGTTTTGCGTTATAACGTATGACGTTATGTAGTATTACGATATAACGTATGACGTCATGTGGTATTACGTTATTGCGAATAACGATATATTGTGTCACTTTATGACGTATGACGTCATGTAGTATTACGTTTTAACGTATGACGATATGTAGTATTGCGTTATTCCGTATGACGTTATATAGTGTTACGTTATAAAGTATGACGTCGTGTAGTATTACGTTATAACGTATGACGTTATGTATTATTACGATATAACGTATGACGTCATGTAGTATTAGGTTACAACGTATGACGTTATGTATTATTACGATATAACGTATGACGTTATGTAGTATTACGATATAACGTATGACGTTATGTAGTATTACGATATAACGTATGACGTTATGTAGTATTACGTTATAACGTATGACGTCATGTAGTATTACGTTATAACGTATGACGTTATGGAGTATTACGTTATAACGTATGAGGTCATGTGGTATTACGTTATTACGAATAACGTTATATTGTGTTACTTTATGACGTATGACGTCATGTAGTATTAGGTTACAACGTATGACGATTATGTATTATTACGATATAACGTATGACGTTTATGCAGTATTAGGTTATAACGTATGACGTCATGTAGTTTTGCGTTATAACTTATGACGTTATGTAGTATTACGATACAACGTATGACGTCATGTGGTGTTACGTTATTGCGAATAACGTTATATTGTGTTACTTTATGACGTATGACGTCATGTATTATTACGTTATAACGTATGACGGTATGTAGTATTACGTTATTCCGTATAACGTTATATAGTGTTACTTTATGAAGTATGACGTTATGTTGTATTACGTTATATCGTATGACGTTATGGAGCTATACGTTATAACGTATGAGGTCATGTGGTATTACATTAGTACGAATATCGTAATATTGTGTTACTTTATGACGTATGACGTCATGTAGTATTACTTTATGACGTATGACGGTATGTAGTATTAGATTACAACGTATGACGTTATGTATTATTACGATATAACGTATGACGTTATGTAGTATTACGATATAACGTATGACGTCATGTGGTATTACGTTAATGCGAATAACGTTATATTGTGTCACTTTATGACGTATGACGTCATGTAGTATTACGTTTTAACGTATGACGGTATGTAGTATTGCGTAATTCCGTATAACGTTATATAGTGTTACGTTATAAAGTATGACGTCGTGTAGTATTACGTTATAACGTATGACGTTATGTAGTATTACGATATAACGTATGACGTCATGTGGTATTACGTTATTGCGAATAACGTTATATTGTGTCACTTTATGACGTATGACGTCATGTAGTATTACGTTTTAACGTATGACGGTATGAAGTATTGCGTTATTCCGTATAACGTTATATAGTGTTACGTTATAAAGTATGACGTCGTGTAGTATTACGTTATAACGTATGACGTTATGTATTATTACGATATAACGTATGACGTCATGTAGTATTACGTTATAACGTATGACGTCATATAGTATTACGTTATAACGTATGGCGTTATGTAGTATTACGATATAACGTATGACGTCATGTGGTATTACGTAATTGCGAATAACGTTATATTGTGTTACTTTATGACGTATGACGTCATGTACTATTACGTTATAACGTATGACGGTATGTAGTATTACGTTATTCCGCATAACGTTGTATAGTGTTACTTTATGAAGTATGACGTTATGTTGTATTACGTTATAACGTATGACGTCATGTAGTATTACGTTATAACGTATGGCGTTATGTAGTATTACGATATAACGTATGACGTCATGTGGTATTACGTTATTGCGAATAACGTTATATTGTGTTACTTCATGATGTATGACGTCATGTAGTATTACGTTATAACGTATGACGGTACGTAGTATTACGTTATTCCGCATAACGTTGTATAGTGTTACTTTATTACGTATGACGTCATGTAGTATTACGTTATAACGTATGACGATATGTAGTATTACGATATAACCTATGACGTCATGTAGTATTACGATATAACGTACAACGTTATATAGAATTACGATATAACGTATGACGTCATGTGGTGTTACGTAATTGCGAATAACGTTATATTGTGTTACTTTATGACGTATGACGTCATATAGTATTACTTTATGACGTATGACGTCATGTAGTATTAGATTACAACGTACGACGTTATGTATTATTACGATATAACGTATGACGTTATGTAGTATTACGATATAACGTATGACGTTATGTAGAATTTCGATATAACGTATGACGTCATGTGGTGTTACGTAATTGCGAATAACGTTATATTGTGTTACTTTATGACGTATGACGCCATGTAGTATTACGTTTTAACGTATGACGGTATGTAGTATTGCGTTATTCCGTATAACGTTATATAGTGTTACGTTATAAAGTATGACGTCGTGTAGTATTACGTTATAACGTATGACGTTATGTATTATTACGATATAACGTATGACGTTATGTATTATTACGATATAACGTATGACGTTATGTAGTATTACGATATAACGTATGACGTTATGTAGTATTACGATATAACGTATGACGTTATGTAGTATTACGTTATAACGTATGACGTCATGTAGTATTAGGTTATAACGTATGACGGTATGTAGTATTGCGTTATTCCGTATAATGTTATATAGTGTTACGTTATAAAGTATGACGTCATGTAGTATTACGTTATAACGTATGACGTCATGTAGTATTACGATATAACGTACAACGTTATGTCGTATTACGTTATAACGTATCATGTCATGTAGTATTACGTTATAACGTATGACGTTATGGAGTATTACGTTATAACGTATGAGGTCATGTGGTATTACGTAATTACGAATAACGTTATATTGTGTTACTTTATGACGTATGACGTCATGTAGTATTAGGTTACAACGTATGACGATTATGTATTATTACGATATAACGTATGACGTTATGCAGTATTAGGTTATAACGTATGAGGTCATGTGGTATTACGTTATTACGAATAACGTTATATTGTGTTACTTTATGACGTATGACGTCATGTAGTATTAGGTTACAACGTATGACGATTATGTATTATTACGATATAACGTATGACGTTATGCAGTATTAGGTTATAACGTATGACGTCATGTAGTATTACGATATAACGTACAACGTTATGTCGTATTACGTTATAACGTATCATGTCATGTAGTATTACGTTATAACGTATGACGTTATGTAGTATTACGATATAACGTATGACGTCATGTGGTATTACGTTAATGTGAAATAACGTTATATTGTGTCACTTTATGACGTATGACGTCATGTAGTATTACGTTTTAACGTATGACGGTATGTAGTATTGCGTAATTCCGTATAACGTTATATAGTGTTACGTTATAAAGTATGACGTCGTGTAGTATTACGTTATAACGTATGACGTTATGTAGTATTACGATATAACGTATGACGTCATGTGGTATTACGTTATTGCGAATAACGTTATATTGTGTCACTTTATGACGTATGACGTCATGTAGGATTACGTTTTAACGTATGACGGTATGTAGTATTGCGTTATTCCGTATAACGTTATACAGTGTTACGTTATAAAGTATGACGTCGTGTAGTATTACGTTATAACGTATGACGTTATGTATTATTACGATATAACGTAATACGTTATGCAGAATTGGGTTATAACGTATGACGTCATGTAGTTTTGCGTTATAACGTATGACGTTACGTAGTATTACGTTATAACGTATGATGTTATGGAGTATTACGTTATAACGTATGACGTCATGTGGTAGTACTTTATTACGAATAACGTTATATTGTGTTACTTTATGACGTATGACGTTATGTAGTATTAGGTTACAACGTATGACGTTATGTATTATTACGATATAACGTATGACGTTATGTAGTATTAGGTTACAACGTATGACGTTATGTATTATTACGATATAACGTATGACGTTATGCAGTATTAGGTTATAACGTATGACGTCATGTAGTTTTGCGTTATAACGTATGACGTTACGTAGTATTACGTTATAACGTATGATGTTATGGAGTATTACGTTATAACGTATGACGTCATGTGGTAGTACGTTATTACGAATAACGTTATATTGTGTTACTTTATGACGTATGACGTCATGTAGTATTAGGTTACAACGTATGACGTTATGTATTATTACGATATAACGTATGACGTTATGCAGTATTAGGTTATAACGTATGACGTCATGTAGTTTTGCGTTATAACGTATGACGTTATGTAGTATTACGATATAACGTATGACGTATGTGGTATTACGTTATTGCGAATAACGTTATATTGTGTCACTTTATGACGTATGACGCCATGTAGTATTACGTTTTAACGTATGACGGTATGTAGTATTGCGTTATTCCGTATAACGTTATATAGTGTTACTTTATGAAGTATGACGTTATGTTGTATTACGTTATAGCGTATGACGTTATGGAGCATTACGTTATAACGTATGAGGTCATGTGGTATTACATTAGTACGAATATCGTAATATTGTGTTACTTTATGACGTATGACGTCATGTAGTATTACTTTATGACGTATGACGGTATGTAGTATTACGTTATTCCGTATAACGTTATATAGTGTTACGTTATAAAGTATGACGTCGTGTAGTATTACGTTATAACGTATGACTTTATGGAGTATTACGTTATAACGTATGATGTCATGTGGTATTACGTTATTACGTATATCGTAATATTGTGTTACTTTATGACGTATGACGTCATGTAGTATTACTTTGTGACGTATGACGTCATGTAGTATTACTTTATGACGTATGACGTTATGTAGTATTAGGTTACAACGTATGACGTTATGTATTATTACGATATAACGTATGACGTCATGTAGTATTACGATATAACGTACAACGTTATGTCGTATTACGTTATAACGTATCATGTCATGTAGTATTACGTTATAACGTATGACATTATGGAGTATTACGTTATAACGTATGAGGTCATGTGGTATTACGTTATTACGAATATCGTAATATTGTGATACTTTATGACGTATGACGCCATGTAGTATTACTTTATTACGTATGACGTCATGTAGTATTAGATTACAACGTATGACGTTATGTATTATTACGATATAACGTATGACGTTATGTAGTATTACGATATAACGTATGACGTTATGTAGTATTACGATATAACGTATGACGTTATGTAGTATTACGTTATAACGTATGACGTCATGTAGTATTACGTTATAACGTATGACGGTATGTAGTATTGCGTTATTCCGTATAACGTTATATAGTGTTACGTTATAAAGTATGACGTCATGTAGTATTACGTTATAACGTATGACGTCATGTAGTATTACGATATAACGTACAACGTTATGTCGTATTACGTTATAACGTATCATGTCATGTAGTATTACGTTATAACGTATGACGTTATGGAGTATTACGTTATAACGTATGAGGTCATGTGGTGTTACGTTATTACGAATAACGTTATATTGTGTTACTTTATGACGTATGACGTCATGTAGTATTAGGTTACAACGTATGACGATTATGTATTATTACGATATAACGTATGACGTTATGCAGTGTTAGGTTATAACGTATGACGTCATGTAGTTTTGCGTTATAACGTATGACGTTATGTAGTATTACGATATAACGTATGACGTCATGTGGTATTACGTTAATGTGAAATAACGTTATATTGTGTCACTTTATGACGTATGACGTCATGTAGTATTACGTTTTAACGTATGACGGTATGTAGTATTGCGTAATTCCGTATAACGTTATATAGTGGTACGTTATAAAGTATGACGTCGTGTAGTATTACGTTATAACGTATGACGTTATGTAGTATTACGATATAACGTATGACGTCATGTGGTATTACGTTATTGCGAATAACGTTATATTGTGTCACTTTATGACGTATGACGTCATGTAGTATTACGTTTTAACGTATGACGGTATGTAGTATTGCGTTATTCCGTATAACGTTATATAGTGTTACGTTATAAAGTATGACGTCGTGTAGTATTACGTTATAACGTATGACGTTATGTATTATTACGATATAACGTAATACGTTATGCAGAATTGGGTTATAACGTATGACGTCATGTAGTTTTGCGTTATAACGTATGACGTTACGTAGTATTACGTTATAACGTATGATGTTATGGAGTATTACGTTATAACGTATGACGTCATGTGGTAGTACTTTATTACGAATAACGTTATATTGTGTTACTTTATGACGTATGACGTCGTGTAGTATTACGTTATAACGTATGACGTTATGTATTATTACGATATAACGTAATACGTTATGCAGAATTGGGTTATAACGTATGACGTCATGTAGTTTTGCGTTATAACGTATGACGTTACGTAGTATTACGATATAACGTATGACGTTATGCAGTATTAGGTTATAACGTATGACGTCATGTAGTTTTGCGTTATAACGTATGACGTTACGTAGTATTACGTTATAACGTATGATGTTATGGAGTATTACGTTATAACGTATGACGTCATGTGGTAGTACGTTATTACGAATAACGTTATATTGTGTTACTTTATGACGTATGACGTCATGTAGTATTAGGTTACAACGTATGACGTTATGTATTATTACGATATAACGTAATACGTTATGCAGAATTGGGTTATAACGTATGACGTCATGTAGTTTTGCGTTATAACGTATGACGTTACGTAGTATTACGTTATAACGTATGATGTTATGGAGTATTACGTTATAACGTATGACGTCATGTGGTAGTACGTTATTACGAATAACGTTATATAGTGTTACTTTATGACGTATGACCTCATGTAGTATTAGGTTACAACGTATGACGTTATGTATTATTACGATATAACGTATGACGTTATGCAGTATTAGGTTATAACGTATGACGTCATGTAGTTTTGCGTTATAACGTATGACGTTATGTAGTATTACGATATAACGTATGACGTCATGTGGTATTACGTTATTGCGAATAACGTTATATTGTGTCACTTTATGACGTATGACGCCATGTAGTATTACGTTTTAACGTATGACGGTATGTAGTATTGCGTTATTCCGTATAACGTTATATAGTGTTACGTTATAAAGTATGACGTCGTGTAGTATTACGTTATAACGTATGACGTTATGTATTATTACGATATAACGTATGACGTCATGCAGTATTACGTTATAACGTATGACGTCATGTAGTATTACGTTATAACGTATGACGGTATGTAGTATTGCGTTATTCCGTATAACGTTATATAGTGTTACGTTATAAAGTATGACGTCATGTAGTATTACGTTTTAACGCATGACGGTATGTAGTATTGCGTTATTCCGTATAACGTTATATAGTGTTACGTTATAAAGTATGACGTCGTGTAGTATTACGATATAACGTATGACGTTATGCAGTATTAGGTTATAACGTATGACGTCATGTAGTTTTGCGTTATAACTTATGACGTTATGTAGTATTACGATACAACGTATGACGTCATGTGGTGTTACGTTATTGCGAATAACGTTATATTGTGTTACTTTATGACGTATGACGTCATGTAGTATTACGTTATAACGTATGACGGTATGTAGTATTGCGTAATTCCGTATAACGTTATATAGTGTTACGTTATAAAGTATGACGTCGTGTAGTATTACGTTATATCGTATGACGTTATGTAGTATTACGATATAACGTATGACGTCATGTGGTATTACGTTATTGCGAATAACGTTATATTGTGTCACTTTATGACGTATGACGTCATGTAGTACTACGTTTTAACGTATGACGGTATGAAGTATTGCGTAATTCCGTATAACGTTATATAGTGTTACGTTATAAAGTATGACGTCGTGTAGTATTACGTTATATCGTATGACGTTATGTAGTATTACGATATAACGTATGACGTCATGTGGTATTACGTTATTGCGAATAACGTTATATTGTGTCACTTTATGACGTATGACGTCATGTAGTATTACGTTTTAACGTATGACGTCATATAGTATTACGTTATAACGTATGGCGTTATGTAGTATTACGATATAACGTATGACGTCATGTGGTATTACGTTATTGCGAATAACGTTATATTGTGTTACTTTATGACGTATGACGTCATGTACTATTACGTTATAACGTATGACGGTATGTAGTATTACGTTATTCCGCATAACGTTGTATAGTGTTACTTTATGAAGTATGACGTTATGTTGTATTACGTTATAACGTATGACGTCATGTAGTATTACGTTATAACGTATGGCGTTATGTAGTATTACGATATAACGTATGACGTCATGTGGTATTACGTTATTGCGAATAACGTTATATTGAGTTACTTCATGATGTATGACGTCATGTAGTATTACGTTATAACGTATGACGGTACGTAGTATTACGTTATTCCGCATAACGTTGTATAGTGTTACTTTATTACGTATGACGTCATGTGGTGTTACGTAATTGCGAATAACGTTATATTGTGTTACTTTATGACGTATGACGTCATATAGTATTACTTTATGACGTATGACGTCATGTAGTATTAGATTACAACGTACGACGTTATGTATTATTACGATATAACGTATGACGTTATGTAGTATTACGATATAACGTATGACGTTATGTAGAATTTCGATATAACGTATGACGTCATGTGGTGTTACGTAATTGCGAATAACGTTATATTGTGTTACTTTATGACGTATGACGCCATGTAGTATTACGTTTTAACGTATGACGGTATGTAGTATTGCGTTATTCCGTATAACGTTATATAGTGTTACGTTATAAAGTATGACGTCGTGTAGTATTACGTTATAACGTATGACGTTATGTATTATTACGATATAACGTATGACGTTATGTATTATTACGATATAACGTATGACGTTATGTAGTATTACGATATAACGTATGACGTTATGTAGTATTACGATATAACGTATGACGTTATGTAGTATTACGTTATAACGTATGACGTCATGTAGTATTACGTTATAACGTATGACGGTATGTAGTATTGCGTTATTCCGTATAACGTTATATAGTGTTACGTTATAAAGTATGACGTCATGTAGTATTACGTTATAACGTATGACGTCATGTAGTATTACGATATAACGTACAACGTTATGTCGTATTACGTTATAACGTATCATGTCATGTAGTATTACGTTATAACGTATGACGTTATGGAGTATTACGTTATAACGTATGAGGTCATGTGGTATTACGTAACTACGAATAACGTTATATTGTGTTACTTTATGACGCATGACGTCATGTAGTATTAGGTTACAACGTATGACGATTATGTATTATTACGATATAACGTATGACGTTATGCAGTATTAGGTTATAACGTATGACGTCATGTAGTTTTGCGTTATAACGTATGACGTTATGTAGTATTACGATATAACGTATGACGTCATGTGGTATTACGTTAATGTGAAATAACGTTATATTGTGTCACTTTATGACGTATGACGTCATGTAGTATTACGTTTTAACGTATGACGGTATGTAGTATTGCGTAATTCCGTATAACGTTATATAGTGTTACGTTATAAAGTATGACGTCGTGTAGTATTACGTTATAACGTATGACGTTATGTAGTATTACGATATAACGTATGACGTCATGTGGTATTACGTTATTGCGAATAACGTTATATTGTGTCACTTTATGACGTATGACGTCATGTAGGATTACGTTTTAACGTATGACGGTATGTAGTATTGCGTTATTCCGTATAACGTTATATAGTGTTACGTTATAAAGTATGACGTCGTGTAGTATTACGTTATAACGTATGACGTTATGTATTATTACGATATAACGTAATACGTTATGCAGAATTGGGTTATAACGTATGACGTCATGTAGTTTTGCGTTATAACGTATGACGTTACGTAGTATTACGTTATAACGTATGATGTTATGGAGTATTACGTTATAACGTATGACGTCATGTGGTAGTACTTTATTACGAATAACGTTATATTGTGTTACTTTATGACGTATGACGTTATGTAGTATTAGGTTACAACGTATGACGTTATGTATTATTACGATATAACGTATGACGTTATGTAGTATTAGGTTACAACGTATGACGTTATGTATTATTACGATATAACGTATGACGTTATGCAGTATTAGGTTATAACGTATGACGTCATGTAGTTTTGCGTTATAACGTATGACGTTACGTAGTATTACGTTATAACGTATGATGTTATGGAGTATTACGTTATAACGTATGACGTCATGTGGTAGTACGTTATTACGAATAACGTTATATTGTGTTACTTTATGACGTATGACGTCATGTAGTATTAGGTTACAACGTATGACGTTATGCATAATTACGATATAACGTATGACGTTATGCAGTATTAGGTTATAACGTATGACGTCATGTAGTTTTGCGTTATAACGTATGACGTTATGTAGTATTACGATATAACGTATGACGTCATGTGGTATTACGTTATTGCGAATAACGTTATATTGTGTCACTTTATGACGTATGACGCCATGTAGTATTACGTTTTAACGTATGACGGTATGTAGTATTGCGTTATTCCGTATAACGTTATATAGTGTTACTTTATGAAGTATGACGTTATGTTGTATTACGTTATAGCGTATGACGTTATGGAGCATTACGTTATAACGTATGAGGTCATGTGGTATTACATTAGTACGAATATCGTAATATTGTGTTACTTTATGACGTATGACGTCATGTAGTATTACTTTATGACGTATGACGGTATGTAGTATTACGTTATTCCGTATAACGTTATATAGTGTTACGTTATAAAGTATGACGTCGTGTAGTATTACGTTATAACGTATGACTTTATGGAGTATTACGTTATAACGTATGATGTCATGTGGTATTACGTTATTACGTATATCGTAATATTGTGTTACTTTATGACGTATGACGTCATGTAGTATTACTTTGTGACGTATGACGTCATGTAGTATTACTTTATGACGTATGACGTTATGTAGTATTAGGTTACAACGTATGACGTTATGTATTATTACGATATAACGTATGACGTCATGTAGTATTACGATATAACGTACAACGTTATGTCGTATTACGTTATAACGTATAATGTCATGTAGTATTACGTTATAACGTATGACATTATGGAGTATTACGTTATAACGTATGAGGTCATGTGGTATTACGTTATTACGAATATCGTAATATTGTGATACTTTATGACGTATGACGCCATGTAGTATTACTTTATTACGTATGACGTCATGTAGTATTAGATTACAACGTATGACGTTATGTATTATTACGATATAACGTATGACGTTATGTAGTATTACGATATAACTTATGACGTTATGTAGTATTACGTTATAACGTATGACGTCATGTAGTATTACGTTATAACGTATGACGGTATGTAGTATTGCGTTATTCCGTATAACGTTATATAGTGTTACGTTATAAAGTATGACGTCATGTAGTATTACGTTATAACGTATGACGTCATGTAGTATTACGATATAACGTACAACGTTATGTCGTATTACGTTATAACGTATCATGTCATGTAGTATTAAGTTATAACGTATGACGTTATGGAGTATTACGTTATAACGTATGAGGTCATGTGGTATTACGTTATTACGAATAACGTTATATTGTGTTACTTTATGACGTATGACGTCATGTAGTATTAGGTTACAACGTATGACGATTATGTATTATTACGTTATAACGTATGACGTTATGCAGTGTTAGGTTATAACGTATGACGTCATGTAGTTTTGCGTTATAACGTATGACGTTATGTAGTATTACGATATAACGTATGACGTCATGTGGTATTACGTTAATGTGAAATAACGTTATATTGTGTCACTTTATGACGTATGACGTCATGTAGTATTACGTTTTAACGTATGACGGTATGTAGTATTGCATAATTCCGTATAACGTTATATAGTGTTACGTTATAAAGTATGACGTCGTGTAGTATTACGTTATAACGTATGACGTTATGTAGTATTACGATATAACGTATGACGTCATGTGGTATTACGTTATTGCGAATAACGTTATATTGTGTCACTTTATGACGTATGACGTCATGTAGTATTACGTTTTAACGTATGACGGTATGTAGTATTGCGTTATTCCGTATAACGTTATATAGTGTTACGTTATAAAGTATGACGTCGTGTAGTATTACGTTATAACGTATGACGTTATGTATTATTACGATATAACGTATGACGTCATGTGGTAGTACTTTATTACGAATAACGTTATATTGTGTTACTTTATGACGTATGACGTCATGTAGTATTAGGTTACAACGTATGACGTTATGTATTATTACGATATAACGTATGACGTTATGCAGTATTAGGTTATAACGTATGACGTCATGTAGTTTTGCGTTATAACGTATGACGTTACGTAGTATTACGTTATAACGTATGATGTTATGGAGTATTACGTTATAACGTATGACGTCATGTGGTAGTACTTTATTACGAATAACGTTATATTGTGTTACTTTATGACGTATGACGTCATGTAGTATTAGGTTACAACGTATGACGTTATGTATTATTACGATATAACGTATGACGTTATGCAGTATTAGGTTATAACGTATGACGTCATGTAGTTTTGCGTTATAACGTATGACGTTACGTAGTATTACGTTATAACGTATGATGTTATGGAGTATTACGTTATAACGTATGACGTCATGTGGTAGTACGTTATTACGAATAACGTTATATTGTGTTACTTTATGACGTATGACGTCATGTAGTATTAGGTTACAACGTATGACGTTATGTATTATTACGATATAACGTATGACGTTATGCAGTATTAGGTTATAACGTATGACGTCATGTAGTTTTGCGTTATAACGTATGACGTTATGTAGTATTACGATATAACGTATGACGTCATGTGGTATTACGTTATTGCGAATAACGTTATATTGTGTCACTTTATGACGTATGACGCCATGTAGTATTACGTTTTAACGTATGACGGTATGTAGTATTGCGTTATTCCGTATAGCGTTATATAGTGTTACGTTATAAAGTATGACGTCGTGTAGTATTACGTTATAACGTATGACGTTATGTATTATTACGATATAACGTATGACGTCATGTAGTATTACTTTATGACGTATGACGTCATGTAGTATTAGGTTACAACGTATGACGTTATGTATTATTACGATATGACGTATGACGTTATGCAGTATTAGGTTATAACGTATGACGTCATGTAGTTTTGCGTTATAACTTATGACGTTATGTAGTATTACGATACAACGTATGACGTCATGTGGTGTTACGTTATTGCGAATAACGTTATATTGTGTTACTTTATGACGTATGACGTCATGTAGTATTACGTTATAACGTATGACGGTATGTAGTATTACGTTATTCCGTATAACGTTATATAGTGTTACTTTATGAAGTATGACGTTATGTTGTATTACGTTATAGCGTATGACGTTATGGAGCATTACGTTATAACGTATGAGGTCATGTGGTATTACATTAGTACGAATATCGTAATATTGTGTTACTTTATGACGTATGACGTCATGTAGTATTACTTTATGACGTATGACGGTATGTAGTATTACGTTATTCCGTATAACGTTATATAGTGTTACGCTATAAAGTATGACGTCGTGTAGTATTACGTTATAACGTATGGCGTTATGTAGTATTACGATATAACGTATGACGTCATGTGGTATTACGTTATTGCGAATAACGTTATATTGTGTTACTTTATGACGTATGACGTCATGTAGTATTACGTTATAACGTATGACGGTATGTAGTATTACGTTATTCCGCATAACGTTGTATAGTGTTACTTTATGAAGTATGACGTTATGTTGTATTACGTTATAACGTATGACGTCATGTAGTATTACGTTATAACGTATGGCGTTATGTAGTATTACGATATAACGTATGACGTCATGTGGTATTACGTTATTGCGAATAACGTTATATTGTGTTACTTCATGATGTATGACGTCATGTAGTATTACGTTATAACGTATGACGGTATGTAGTATTACGTTATTCCGCATAACGTTGTATAGTGTTACTTTATTACGTATGACGTCATGTAGTATTACGTTATAACGTATGACGGTATGTAGTATTACGATATAACCTATGACGTCATGTAGTATTACGATATAACGTACAACGTTATATAGAATTACGATATAACGTATGACGTCATGTGGTGTTACGTAATTGCGAATAACGTTATATTGTGTTACTTTATGACGTATGACGTCATATAGTATTACTTTATGACGTATGACGTCATGTAGTATTAGATTACAACGTACGACGTTATGTATTATTACGATATAACGTATGACGTTATGTATTATTACGATATAACGTATGACGTTATGTAGAATTTCGATATAACGTATGACGTCATGTGGTGTTACGTAATTGCGAATAACGTTATATTGTGTTACTTTATGACGTATGACGTCATGTAGTATTAGATTACAACGTATGACGTTATGTATTATTACGATATAACGTATGACGTTATGCAGTATTAGGTTATAACGTATGACGTCATGTAGTTTGGAGTTATAACGTATGACGTTATGTAGTATTACGATATAACGTATGACGTCATGTGGTATTACGTTATTGCGAATAACGTTATATTGTGTCACTTTATGACGTATGACGTCATGTAGTATTACGTTTTAACGTATGACGGTATGTAGTATTGCGTTATTCCGTATAACGTTATATAGTGTTACGTTATAAAGTATGACGTCGTGTAGTATTACGTTATAACGTATGACGTTATGTATTATTACGATATAACGTATGACGTCATGTAGTATTACTTTATGACGTATGACGTCATGTAGTATTAGGTAACAACGTATGACGTTATGTATTATTACGATATAACGTATGACGTTATGCAGTATTAGGTTATAACGTATGACGTCATGTAGTTTTGCGTTATAACTTATGCCGTTATGTAGTATTACGATACAACGTATGACGTCATGTGGTGTTACGTTATTGCGAATAACGTTATATTGCGTTACTTTATGACGTATGACGTCATGTAGTATTACGTTATAACGTATGACGGTATGTAGTATTACGTTATTCCGTATAACGTTATATAGTGTTACGTTATAAAGTATGACGTCGTGTAGTATTACGTTATAACGTATGACGTTATGTAGTATTACGATATAACGTATGACGTCATGTGGTATTACGTTATTGCGAATAACGTTATATTGTGTCACTTTATGACGTATGACGTCATGTAGGATTACGTTTTAACGTATGACGGTATGTAGTATTGCGTTATTCCGTATAACGTTATATAGTGTTACGTTATAATGTATGACGTCGTGTAGTATTACGTTATAACGTATGACGTTATGTATTATTACGATATAACGTATGACGTCATGTAGTATTACTTTATGACGTATGACGTCATGTAGTATTAGGTAACAACGTATGACGTTATGTATTATTACGATATAACGTATGACGTTATGCAGTATTAGGTTATAACGTATGACGTCATGTAGTTTTGCGTTATAACTTATGACGTTATGTAGTATTACGATACAACGTATGACGTCATGTGGTGTTACGTTATTGCGAATAACGTTATATTGCGTTACTTTATGACGTATGACGTCATGTAGTATTACGTTATAACGTATGACGGTATGTAGTATTACGTTATTCCGTATAACGTTATATAGTGTTACGTTATAAAGTATGACGTCGTGTAGTATTACGTTATAACGTATGACGTTATGTAGTATTACGATATAACGTATGACGTCATGTGGTATTACGTTATTGCGAATAACGTTATATTGTGTCACTTTATGACGTATGACGTCATGTAGGATTACGTTTTAACGTATGACGGTATGTAGTATTGCGTTATTCCGTATAACGTTATATAGTGTTACGTTATAAAGTATGACGTCGTGTAGTATTACGTTATAACGTATGACGTTATGTATTATTACGATATAACGTAATACGTTATGCAGAATTGGGTTATAACGTATGACGTCATGTAGTTTTGCGTTATAACGTATGACGTTACGTAGTATTACGTTATAACGTATGATGTTATGGAGTATTACGTTATAACGTATGACGTCATGTGGTAGTACGTTATTACGAATAACGTTATATTGTGTTACTTTAAGACGTATGACGTCATGTAGTATTAGGTTACAACGTATGACGTTATGTATTATTACGATATAACGTATGACGTTATGCAGTATTACGTTTTAACGTATGACGGTATGTAGTATTGCGTTATTCCGTATAACGTTATATAGTGTTACGTTATAAAGTATGACGTCGTGTAGTATTACGTTATAACGTATGACGTTATGTATTATTACGATATAACGTAATACGTTATGCAGAATTGGGTTACAACGTATGACGTCATGTAGTTTTGCGTTATAACGTATGACGTTACGTAGTATTACGTTATAACGTATGATGTTATGGAGTATTACGTTATAACGTATGACGTCATGTGGTAGTACGTTATTGCGAATAACGTTATATTGTGTCACTTTATGACGTATGACGCCATGTAGTATTACGTTTTAACGTATGACGGTATGTAGTATTGCGTTATTCCGTATAACGTTATATAGTTTTACTTTATGAAGTATGACGTTATGTTGTATTACGTTATAGCGTATGACGTTATGGAGCATTACGTTATAACGTATGAGGTCATGTGGTATTACATTAGTACGAATATCGTAATATTGTGTTACTTTATGACGTATGACGTCATGTAGTATTACTTTATGACGTATGACGGTATGTAGTATTACGTTATTCCGTATAACGTTATATAGTGTTACGTTATAGAGTATGACGTCGTGTAGTATTACGTTATAACGTATGACTTTATGGAGTATTACGTTATAACGTATGATGTCATGTGGTATTACGTTATTACGTATATCGTAATATTGTGTTACTTTATGACGTATGACGTCATGTAGTATTACTTTGTGACGTATGACGTCATGTAGTATTACTTTATGACGTATGACGTTATGTAGTATTAGGTTACAACGTATGACGTTATGTATTATTACGATATAACGTATGACGTCATGTAGTATTACGATATAACGTACAACGTTATGTAGTATTACGTTATAACGTATCATGTCATGTAGTATTACGTTATAACGTATGACATTATGGAGTATTACGTTATAACGTATGAGGTCATGTGGTATTACGTTATTACGAATATCGTAATATTGTGATACTTTATGACGTATGACGCCATGTAGTATTACTTTATTACGTATGACGTCATGTAGTATTAGATTACAACGTATGACGTTATGTATTATTACGATATAACGTATGACGTTACGTAGTATTACGATATAACGTATGACGTTATGTAGTATTACGTTATAACGTATGACGTCATGTAGTATTACGTTATAACGTATGACGGTATGTAGTATTGCGTTATTCCGTATAACGTTATATAGTGTTACGTTATAAAGTATGACGTCATGTAGTATTACGTTATAACGTATGACGTCATGTAGTATTACGATATAACGTACAACGTTATGTCGTATTACGTTATAACGTATCATGTCATGTAGTATTACGTTATAACGTATGACGTTATGGAGTATTACGTTATAACGTATGACGTCATGTGGTAGTACTTTATTAAGAATAACGTTATATTGTGTTACTTTATGACGTATGACGTCATGTAGTATTACGTTATAACGTATGACGGTATGTAGTATTACGTTATTCCGTATAACGTTATATAGTGTTACGTTATAAAGTATGACGTCGTGTAGTATTACGTTATAACGTATGACGTTATGTATTATTACGATATAACGTAATACGTTATGCAGAATTGGGTTATAACGTATGACGTCATGTAGTTTTGCGTTATAACGTATGACGTTACGTAGTATTACGTTATAACGTATGATGTTATGGAGTATTACGTTATAACGTATGACGTCATGTGGTAGTACGTTATTACGAATAACGTTATATTGTGTTACTTTAAGACGTATGACGTCATGTAGTATTAGGTTACAACGTATGACGTTATGTATTATTACGATATAACGTATGACGTTATGCAGTATTAGGTTATAACGTATGACGTCATGTAGTTTTGCGTTATAACGTATGACGTTATGTAGTATTACGATATAACGTATGACGTCATGTGGTATTACGTTATTGCGAATAACGTTATATTGTGTCACTTTATGACGTATGACGCCATGTAGTATTACGTTTTAACGTATGACGGTATGTAGTATTGCGTTATTCCGTATAACGTTATATAGTGTTACTTTATGAAGTATGACGTTATGTTGTATTACGTTATAGCGTATGACGTTATGGAGCATTACGTTATAACGTATGAGGTCATGTGGTATTACATTAGTACGAATATCGTAATATTGTGTTACTTTATGACGTATGACGTCATGTAGTATTACTTTTTGACGTATGACGGTATGTAGTATTACGTTATTCCGTATAACGTTATATAGTGTTACGTTATAGAGTATGACGTCGTGTAGTATTACGTTATAACGTATGACGTCATGTGGTATTACGTTATTGCGAATAACGTTATATTGTGTCACTTTATGACGTATGACGCCATGTAGTATTACGTTTTAACGTATGACGGTATGTAGTATTGCGTTATTCCGTATAACGTTATATAGTGTTACTTTATGAAGTATGACGTTATGTTGTATTACGTTATAGCGTATGACGTTATGGAGTATTACGTTATAACGTATGATGTCATGTGGTATTACGTTATTACGTATATCGTAATATTGTGTTACTTTATGACGTATGACGTCATGTAGTATTACTTTGTGACGTATGACGTCATGTAGTATTACTTTATGACGTATGACGTTATGTAGTATTAGGTTACAACGTATGACGTTATGTATTATTACGATATAACGTATGACGTCATGTAGTATTACGATATAACGTACAACGTTATGTAGTATTACGTTATAACGTATCATGTCATGTAGTATTACGTTATAACGTATGACATTATGGAGTATTACGTTATAACGTATGAGGTCATGTGGTATTACGTTATTACGAATATCGTAATATTGTGATACTTTATGACGTATGACGCCATGTAGTATTACTTTATTACGTATGACGTCATGTAGTATTAGATTACAACGTATGACGTTATGTATTATTACGATATAACGTATGACGTTATGTAGTATTACGATATAACGTATGACGTTATGTAGTATTACGATATAACGTATGACGTTATGTAGTATTACGTTATAACGTATGACGTCATGTAGTATTACGTTATAACGTATGACGGTATGTAGTATTGCGTTATTCCGTATAACGTTATATAGTGTTACGTTATAAAGTATGACGTCATGTAGTATTACGTTATAACGTATGACGTCATGTAGTATTACGATATAACGTACAACGTTATGTCGTATTACGTTATAACGTATCATGTCATGTAGTATTACGTTATAACGTATGACGTTATGGAGTATTACGTTATAACGTATGACGTCATGTGGTAGTACTTTATTAAGAATAACGTTATATTGTGTTACTTTATGACGTATGACGTCATGTAGTATTACGTTATAACGTATGACGGTATGTAGTATTACGTTATTCCGTATAACGTTATATAGTGTTACGTTATAAAGTATGACGTCGTGTAGTATTACGTTATAACGTATGACGTTATGTAGTATTACGATATAACGTATGACGTCATGTGGTATTACGTTATTGCGAATAACGTTATATTGTGTCACTTTATGACGTATGACGTCATGTAGGATTACGTTTTAACGTATGACGGTATGTAGTATTGCGTTATTCCGTATAACGTTATATAGTGTTACGTTATAAAGTATGACGTCGTGTAGTATTACGTTATAACGTATGACGTTATGTATTATTACGATATAACGTAATACGTTATGCAGAATTGGGTTATAACGTATGACGTCATGTAGTTTTGCGTTATAACGTATGACGTTACGTAGTATTACGTTATAACGTATGATGTTATGGAGTATTACGTTATAACGTATGACGTCATGTGGTAGTACGTTATTACGAATAACGTTATATTGTGTTACTTTAAGACGTATGACGTCATGTAGTATTAGGTTACAACGTATGACGTTATGTATTATTACGATATAACGTATGACGTTATGCAGTATTAGGTTATAACGTATGACGTCATGTAGTTTTGCGTTATAACGTATGACGTTATGTAGTATTACGATATAACGTATGACGTCATGTGGTATTACGTTATTGCGAATAACGTTATATTGTGTCACTTTATGACGTATGACGCCATGTAGTATTACGTTTTAACGTATGACGGTATGTAGTATTGCGTTATTCCGTATAACGTTATATAGTGTTACTTTATGAAGTATGACGTTATGTTGTATTACGTTATAGCGTATGACGTTATGGAGCATTACGTTATAACGTATGAGGTCATGTGGTATTACATTAGTACGAATATCGTAATATTGTGTTACTTTATGACGTATGACGTCATGTAGTATTACTTTATGACGTATGACGGTATGTAGTATTACGTTATTCCGTATAACGTTATATAGTGTTACGTTATAAAGTATGACGTCGTGTAGTATTACGTTATAACGTATGACTTTATGGAGTATTACGTTATAACGTATGATGTCATGTGGTATTACGTTATTACGTATATCGTAATATTGTGTTACTTTATGACGTATGACGTCATGTAGTATTACTTTGTGACGTATGACGTCATGTATTATTACGATATAACGTATGACGTCATGTAGTATTACGATATAACGTACAACGTTATGTAGTATTACGTTATAACGTATCATGTCATGTAGTATTACGTTATAACGTATGACATTATGGAGTATTACGTTATAACGTATGAGGTCATGTGGTATTACGTTATTACGAATATCGTAATATTGTGATACTTTATGACGTATGACGCCATGTAGTATTACTTTATTACGTATGACGTCATGTAGTATTAGATTACAACGTATGACGTTATGTATTATTACGATATAACGTATGACGTTATGTAGTATTACGATATAACGTATGACGTTATGTAGTATTACGATATAACGTATGACGTTATGTAGTATTACGTTATAACGTATGACGTCATGTAGTATTACGTTATAACGTATGACGGTATGTAGTATTGCGTTATTCCGTATAACGTTATATAGTGTTACGTTATAAAGTATGACGTCATGTAGTATTACGTTATAACGTATGACGTCATGTAGTATTACGATATAACGTACAACGTTATGTCGTATTACGTTATAACGTATCATGTCATGTAGTATTACGTTATAACGTATGACGTTATGGAGTATTACGTTATAACGTATGAGGTCATGTGGTATTACGTTATTACGAATAACGTTATATTGTGTTACTTTATGACGTATGACGTCATGTAGTATTAGGTTACAACGTATGACGATTATGTATTATTACGATATAACGTATGACGTTATGCAGTGTTAGGTTATAACGTATGACGTCATGTAGTTTTGCGTTATAACGTATGACGTTATGTAGTATTACGATATAACGTATGACGTCATGTGGTATTACGTTAATGTGAAATAACGTTATATTGTGTCACTTTATGACGTATGACGTCATGTAGTATTACGTTTTAACGTATGACGGTATGTAGTATTGCGTAATTCCGTATAACGTTATATAGTGTTACGTTATAATGTATGACGTCGTGTAGTATTACGTTATAACGTATGACGTTATGTAGTATTACGATATAACATATGACGTCATGTGGTATTACGTTATTGCGAATAACGTTATATTGTGTCACTTTATGACGTATGACGTCATGTAGTATTACGATATAACGTACAACGTTATGTCGTATTACGTTATAACGTATCATGTCATGTAGTATTACGTTATAACGTATGACGTTATGGAGTATTACGTTATAACGTATGAGGTCATGTGGTATTACGTTATTACGAATAACGTTATATTGTGTTACTTTATGACGTATGACGTCATGTAGTATTAGGTTACAACGTATGACGATTATGTATTATTACGATATAACGTATGACGTTATGCAGTGTTAGGTTATAACGTATGACGTCATGTAGTTTTGCGTTATAACGTATGACGTTATGTAGTATTACGATATAACGTATGACGTCATGTGGTATTACGTTAATGTGAAATAACGTTATATTGTGTCACTTTATGACGTATGACGTCATGTAGTATTACGTTTTAACGTATGACGGTATGTAGTATTGCGTAATTCCGTATAACGTTATATAGTGTTACGTTATAAAGTATGACGTCGTGTAGTATTACGTTATAACGTATGACGTTATGTAGTATTACGATATAACGTATGACGTCATGTGGTATTACGTTATTGCGAATAACGTTATATTGTGTCACTTTATGACGTATGACGTCATGTAGTATTACGTTTTAACGTATGACGGTATGTAGTATTGCGTTATTCCGTATAACGTTATATAGTGTTTCGTTATAAAGTATGACGTCGTGTAGTATTACGTTATAACGTATGACGTTATGTATTATTACGATATAACGTAATACGTTATGCAGAATTGGGTTATAACGTATGACGTCATGTAGTTTTGCGTTATAACGTATGACGTTACGTAGTATTACGATATAACGTATGACGTCATGTGGTATTACGTTAATGTGAAATAACGTTATATTGTGTCACTTTATGACGTATGACGTCATGTAGTATTACGTTTTAACGTATGACGGTATGTAGTATTGCGTAATTCCGTATAACGTTATATAGTGTTACGTTATAAAGTATGACGTCGTGTAGTATTACGTTATAACGTATGACGTTATGTAGTATTACGATATAACGTATGACGTCATGTGGTATTACGTTATTGCGAATAACGTTATATTGTGTCACTTTATGACGTATGACGTCATGTAGTATTACGTTTTAACGTATGACGGTATGTAGTATTGCGTTATTCCGTATAACGTTATATAGTGTTACGTTATAAAGTATGACGTCGTGTAGTATTACGTTATAACGTATGACGTCATGTAGTTTTGCGTTATAACGTATGACGTTACGTAGTATTACGTTATAACGTATGATGTTATGGAGTATTACGTTATAACGTATGACGTCATGTGGTAGTACGTTATTACGAATAACGTTATATTGTGTTACTTTATGACGTATGACGTCATGTAGTATTAGGTTACAACGTATGACGTTATGTATTATTGCGATATAACGTAATACGTTATGCAGAATTGGGTTATAACGTATGACGTCATGTAGTTTTGCGTTATAACGTATGACGTTACGTAGTATTACGTTATAACGTATGATGTTATGGAGTATTACGTTATAACGTATGACGTCATGTGGTAGTACGTTATTACGAATAACGTTATATTGTGTTACTTTATGACGTATGACCTCATGTAGTATTAGGTTACAACGTATGACGTTATGTATTATTACGATATAACGTATGACGTTATGCAGTATTAGGTTATAACGTATGACGTCATGTAGTTTTGCGTTATAACGTATGACGTCATGCAGTATTACGTTATAACGTATGACGGTATGTAGTATTGCGTTATTCCGTATAACGTTATATAGTGTTACGTTATAAAGTATGACGTCATGTAGTATTACGTTTTAACGCATGACGGTATGTAGTATTGCGTTATTCCGTATAACGTTATATAGTGTTACGTTATAAAGTATGACGTCGTGTAGTATTACGTTATAACGTATGACGTTATGTATTATTACGATATAACGTATGACGTCATGTAGTATTACTTTATGACGTATGACGTCATGTAGTATTAGGTTACAACGTATGACGTTATGTATTATTACGATATAACGTATGACGTTATGCAGTATTAGGTTATAACGTATGACGTCATGTAGTTTTGCGTTATAACTTATGACGTTATGTAGTATTACGATACAACGTATGACGTCATGTGGTGTTACGTTATTGCGAATAACGTTATATTGTGTTACTTTATGACGTATGACGTCATGTAGTATTACGTTATAACGTATGACGGTATGTAGTATTACGTTATTCCGTATAACGTTATATAGGGTTACTTTATGAAGTATGACGTTATGTTGTATTACGTTATAGCGTATGACGTTATGGAGCATTACGTTATAACGTATGAGGTCATGTGGTATTACATTAGTACGAATATCGTAATATTGTGTTACTTTATGACGTATGACGTCATGTAGTATTACTTTATGACGTATGACGGTATGTAGTATTACGTTATTCCGTATAACGTTATATAGTGTTACGTTATAAAGTATGACGTCGTGTAGTATTACGTTATAACGTATGACTTTATGGAGTATTACGTTATAACGTATGATGTCATGTGGTATTACGTTATTACGAATATCGTAATATTGTGTTACTTTATGACGTATGACGTCATGTAGTATTACTTTGTGACGTATGACGTCATGTAGTATTACGATATAACGTATGACGTCATGTGCTATTACGTTAATGTGAAATAACGTTATATTGTGTCACTTTATGACGTATGACGTCATGTAGTATTACGTTTTAACGTATGACGGTATGTAGTATTGCGTAATTCCGTATAACGTTATATAGTGTTACGTTATAAAGTATGACGTCGTGTAGTATTACGTTATAACGTATGACGTTATGTAGTATTACGATATAACGTATGACGTCATGTGGTATTACGTTATTGCGAATAACGTTATATTGTGTTACTTTATGACGTATGACGTCATGTAGTATTAGGTTACAACGTATGACGTTATGTATTATTACGATATAACGTATGACGTTATGCAGTATTAGGTTATAACGTATGACGTCATGTAGTTTTGCGTTATAACGTATGACGTTATGTAGTATTACGATATAACGTATGACGTCATGTGGTATTACGTTATTGCGAATAACGTTATATTGTGTCACTTTATGACGTATGACGCCATGTAGTATTACGTTTTAACGTATGACGGTATGTAGTATTGCGTTATTCCGTATAACGTTATATAGTGTTACGTTATAAAGTATGACGTCGTGTAGTATTACGTTATAACGTATGACGTTATGTATTATTACGATATAACGTATGACGTCATGCCGTATTACGTTATAACGTATGACGGTATGTAGTATTGCGTTATTCCGTATAACGTTATATAGTGTTACGTTATAAAGTATGACGTCATATAGTATTACGTTTTAACGCATGACGGTATGTAGTATTGCGTTATTCCGTATAACGTTATATAGTGTTACGTTATAAAGTATGACGTCGTGTAGTATTACGTTATAACGTATGACGTTATGTATTATTACGATATAACGTATGACGTCATGTAGTATTACTTTATGACGTATGACGTCATGTAGTATTAGGTTACAACGTATGACGTTATGTATTATTACGATATAACGTATGACGTTATGCAGTATTAGGTTATAACGTATGACGTCATGTAGTTTTGCGTTATAACTTATGACGTTATGTAGTATTACGATACAACGTATGACGTCATGTGGTGTTACGTTATTGCGAATAACGTTATATTGTGTTACTTTATGACGTATGACGTCATGTAGTATTACGTTATAACGTATGACGGTATGTAGTATTACGTTATTCCGTATAACGTTATATAGGGTTACTTTATGAAGTATGACGTTATGTTGTATTACGTTATAGCGTATGACGTTATGGAGCATTACGTTATAACGTATGAGGTCATGTGGTATTACATTAGTACGAATATCGTAATATTGTGTTACTTTATGACGTATGACGTCATGTAGTATTACTTTATGACGTATGACGGTATGTAGTATTACGTTATTCCGTATAACGTTATATAGTGTTACGTTATAAAGTATGACGTCGTGTAGTATTACGTTATAACGTATGACTTTATGGAGTATTACGTTATAACGTATGATGTCATGTGGTATTACGTTATTACGAATATCGTAATATTGTGTTACTTTATGACGTATGACGTCATGTAGTATTACTTTGTGACGTATGACGTCATGTAGTATTACTTTATGACGTATGACGTCATGTAGTATTAGGTTAAAACGTATGACGTTATGTATTATTACGATATAACGTATGACGTCATGTAGTACTACGTTATAACGTATGACGTCATGTAGTATTACGATATAACGTACAACGTTATTTCGTATTACGTTATAACGTATCATGCCATGTAGTATTACGTTATAACGTATGACGTTATGGAGTATTACGTTATAACGTATGAGGTCATGTGGTATTACGTTATTACGAATATCGTAATATTGTGATACTTTATGACGTATGACGCCATGCAGTATTACTTTATTACGTATGACGTCATGTAGTATTAGATTACAACGTATGACGTTATGTATTATTACGATATAACGTATGACGTTATGTAGTATTACGATATAACGTATGACGTTATGTACTATTACGATATAACGTATGACGTTATGTAGTATTACGTTATAACGTATGACGTCATGTAGTATTACGTTATAACGTATGACGGTATGTAGTATTGCGTTATTCCGTATAACGTTATATAGTGTTACGTTATAAAGTATGACGTCATGTAGTATTACGTTATAACGTATGACGTTATGTATTATTACGATATAACGTATGACGTTATGTATTATTACGATATAACGTATGACGTCATGTAGTATTACGTTATAACGTATGACGTCATGTAGTATTACGTTATAACGTATGGCGTTATGTAGTATTACGATATAACGTATGACGTCATGTGGTATTACGTTATTGCGAATAACGTTATATTGTGTTACTTTATGACGTATGACGTCATGTAGTATTACGTTATAACGTATGACGGTATGTAGTATTACGTTATTCCGCATAACGTTGTATAGTGTTACTTTATGAAGTATGACGTTATGTTGTATTACGTTATAACGTATGACGTCATGTAGTATTACGTTACAACGTATGGCGTTATGTAGTATTACGATATAACGTATGACGTCATGTGGTATTACGTTATTGCGACTAACGTTATATTGTGTTACTTCATGATGTATGACGTCATGTAGTATTACGTTATAACGTATGACGGTATGTAGTATTACGTTATTCCGCATAACGTTGTATAGTGTTACTTTATTACGTATGACGTCATGTAGTATTACGTTATAACGTATGACGGTATGTAGTATTACGATATAACCTATGACGTCATGTAGTATTACGATATAACGTACAACGTTATATAGAATTACGATATAACGTATGACGTCATGTGGTGTTACGTAATTGCGAATAACGTTATATTGTGTTACTTTATGACGTATGACGTCATATAGTATTACTTTATGACGTATGACCTCATGTAGTATTAGGTTACAACGTATGACGTTATGTATTATTACGATATAACGCATGACGTTATGCAGTATTAGGTTATAACGTATGACGTCATGTAGTTTTGCGTTATAACGTATGACGTTATGTAGTATTACGATATAACGTATGACGTCATGTGGTATTACGTTATTGCGAATAACGTTATATTGTGTCACTTTATGACGTATGACGCCATGTAGTATTACGTTTTAACGTATGACGGTATGTAGTATTGCGTTATTCCGTATAACGTTATATAGTGTTACGTTATAAAGTATGACGTCGTGTAGTATTACGTTATAACGTATGACGTTATGTATTATTACGATATAACGTATGACGTCATGCAGTATTACGTTATAACGTATGACGGTATGTAGTATTGCGTTATTCCGTATAACGTTATATAGTGTTACGTTATAAAGTATGACGTCATGTAGTATTACGTTTTAACGCATGACGGTATGTAGTATTGCGTTATTCCGTATAACGTTATATAGTGTTACGTTATAAAGTATGACGTCGTGTAGTATTACGTTATAACGTATGACGTTATGTATTATTACGATATAACGTATGACGTCATGTAGTATTACTTTATGACGTATGACGTCATGTAGTATTAGGTTACAACGTATGACGTTATGTATTATTACGATATAACGTATGACGTTATGCAGTATTAGGTTATAACGTATGACGTCATGTAGTTTTGCGTTATAACTTATGACGTTATGTAGTATTACGATACAACGTATGACGTCATGTGGTGTTACGTTATTGCGAATAACGTTATATTGTGTTACTTTATGACGTATGACGTCATGTAGTATTACGTTATAACGTATGACGGTATGTAGTATTACGTTATTCCGTATAACGTTATATAGGGTTACTTTATGAAGTATGACGTTATGTTGTATTACGTTATAGCGTATGACGTTATGGAGCATTACGTTATAACGTATGAGGTCATGTGGTATTACATTAGTACGAATATCGTAATATTGTGTTACTTTATGACGTATGACGTCATGTAGTATTACTTTATGACGTATGACGGTATGTAGTATTACGTTATTCCGTATAACGTTATATAGTGTTACGTTATAAAGTATGACGTCGTGTAGTATTACGTTATAACGTATGACTTTATGGAGTATTACGTTATAACGTATGATGTCATGTGGTATTACGTTATTACGAATATCGTAATATTGTGTTACTTTATGACGTATGACGTCATGTATTATTACTTTGTGACGTATGACGTCATGTAGTATTACTTTATGACGTATGACGTCATGTAGTATTAGGTTAAAACGTATGACGTTATGTATTATTACGATATAACGTATGACGTCATGTAGTACTACGTTATAACGTATGACGTCATGTAGTATTACGATATAACGTACAACGTTATGTCGTATTACGTTATAACGTATCATGCCATGTAGTATTACGTTATAACGTATGACGTTATGGAGTATTACGTTATAACGTATGAGGTCATGTGGTATTACGTTATTACGAATATCGTAATATTGTGATACTTTATGACGTATGACGCCATGTAGTATTACTTTATTACGTATGACGTCATGTAGTATTAGATTACAACGTATGACGTTATGTATTATTACGATATAACGTATGACGTTATGTAGTATTACGATATAACGTATGACGTTATGTACTATTACGATATAACGTATGACGTTATGTAGTATTACGTTATAACGTATGACGTCATGTAGTATTACGTTATAACGTATGACGGTATGTAGTATTGCGTTATTCCGTATAACGTTATATAGTGTTACGTTATAAAGTATGACGTCATGTAGTATTACGTTATAACGTATGACGTTATGTATTATTACGATATAACGTATGACGTTATGTATTATTACGATATAACGTATGACGTCATGTAGTATTACGTTATAACGTATGACGTCATGTAGTATTACGTTATAACGTATGGCGTTATGTAGTATTACGATATAACGTATGACGTCATGTGGTATTACGTTATTGCGAATAACGTTATATTGTGTTACTTTATGACGTATGACGTCATGTAGTATTACGTTATAACGTATGACGTTATGTAGTATTACGTTATTCCGCATAACGTTGTATAGTGTTACTTTATGAAGTATGACGTTATGTTGTATTACGTTATAACGTATGACGTCATGTAGTATTACGTTATAACGTATGGCGTTATGTAGTATTACGATATAACGTATGACGTCATGTGGTATTACGTTATTGCGAATAACGTTATATTGTGTTACTTCATGATGTATGACGTCATGTAGTATTACGTTATAACGTATGACGGTATGTAGTATTACGTTATTCCGCATAACGTTGTATAGTGTTACTTTATTACGTATGACGTCATGTAGTATTACGTTATAACGTATGACGGTATGTAGTATTACGATATAACCTATGACGTCATGTAGTATTACTTTATGACGTATGACGTCATGTAGTATTAGATTACAACGTACGACGTTATGTATTATTACGATATAACGTATGACGTTATGTAGTATTACGATATAACGTATGACGTTATGTAGAATTTCGATATAACGTATGACGTCATGTGGTGTTACGTAATTGCGAATAACGTTATATTGTGTTACTTTATGACGTATGACGTCATGTAGTATTAGATTACAACGTATGACGTTATGTATTATTACGATATAACGTATGACGTTATGCAGTATTAGGTTATAACGTATGACGTCATGTAGTTTGGAGTTATAACGTATGACGTTATGTAGTATTACGATATAACGTATGACGTCATGTGGTATTACGTTATTGCGAATAACGTTATATTGTGTCACTTTATGACGTATGACGTCATGTAGTATTACGTTTTAACGTATGACGGTATGTAGTATTGCGTTATTCCGTATAACGTTATATAGTGTTACGTTATAAAGTATGACGTCGTGTAGTATTACGTTATAACGTATGACGTTATGTATTATTACGATATAACGTATGACGTCATGTAGTATTACTTTATGACGTATGACGTCATGTAGTATTAGGTAACAACGTATGACGTTATGTATTATTACGATATAACGTATGACGTTATGCAGTATTAGGTTATAACGTATGACGTCATGTAGTTTTGCGTTATAACTTATGACGTTATGTAGTATTACGATACAACGTATGACGTCATGTGGTGTTACGTTATTGCGAATAACGTTATATTGCGTTAATTTATGACGTATGACGTCATGTAGTATTACGTTATAACGTATGACGGTATGTAGTATTACGTTATTCCGTATAACGTTATATAGTGTTACTTTATGAAGTATGACGTTATGTTGTATTACGTTATAGCGTATGACGTTATGGAGCATTACATTATAACGTATGAGGTCATGTGGTATTACATTAGTACGAATATCGTAATATTGTGTTACTTTATGACGTATGACGTCATGTAGTATTACTTTATGACGTATGACGGTATGTAGTATTACGTTATTCCGTATAACGTTATATAGTGTTACGTTATAAAGTATGACGTCGTGTAGTATTACGTTATAACGTATGACTTTATGGAGTATTACGTTATAACGTATGATGTCATGTGGTATTACGTTATTACGTATATCGTAATATTGTGTTACTTTATGACGTATGACGTCATGTAGTATTACTTTGTGACGTATGACGTCATGTAGTATTACTTTATGACGTATGACGTTATGTAGTATTAGGTTACAACGTATGACGTTATGTATTATTACGATATAACGAATGACGTCATGTAGTATTACGATATAACGTACAACGTTATGTCGTATTACGTTATAACGTATCATGTCATGTAGTATTACGTTATAACGTATGACATTATGGAGTATTACGTTATAACGTATGAGGTCATGTGGTATTACGTTATTACGAATATCGTAATATTGTGATACTTTATGACGTATGACGCCATGTAGTATTACTTTATTACGTATGACGTCATGTAGTGTTAGATTACAACGTATGACGTTATGTATTATTACGATATAACGTATGACGTTATGTAGTATTACGATATAACGTATGACGTTATGTAGTATTACGATATAACGTATGACGTTATGTAGTATTACGTTATAACGTATGACGTCATGTAGTATTACGTTATAACGTATGACGGTATGTAGTATTGCGTTATTCCGTATAACGTTATATAGTGTTACGTTATAAAGTATGACGTCATGTAGTATTACGTTATAACGTATGACGTCATGTAGTATTACGATATAACGTACAACGTTATGTCGTATTACGTCATAACGTATCATGTCATGTAGTATTACGTTATAACGTATGACGTTATGGAGTATTACGTTATAACGTATGAGGTCATGTGGTATTACGTTATTACGAATAACGTTATATTGTGTTACTTTATTACGTATGACGTCATGTAGTATTAGATTACAACGTATGACGTTATGTATTATTACGATATAACGTATGACGTTATGTAGTATTACGATATAACGTATGACGTTATGTAGTATTACGATATAACGTATGACGTTATGTATGATTACGATATAACGTATGACGTTATGCAGTATTAGGTTATAACGTATGACGTCATGTAGTTTTGCGTTATAACGTATGACGTTATGTAGTATTACGATATAACGTATGACGTCATGTGGTATTACGTTAATGTGAAATAACGTTATATTGTGTCACTTTATGACGTATGACGTCATGTAGTATTACGTTTTAACGTATGACGGTATGTAGTATTGCGTAATTCCGTATAACGTTATATAGTGTTACGTTATAAAGTATGACGTCGTGTAGTATTACGTTATAACGTATGACGTTATGTAGTATTACGATATAACGTATGACGTCATGTGGTATTACGTTATTGCGAATAACGTTATATTGTGTCACTTTATGACGTATGACGTCATGTAGTATTACGTTTTAACGTATGACGGTATGTAGTATTGCGTTATTCCGTATAACGTTATATAGTGTTACGTTATAAAGTATGACGTCGTGTAGTATTACGTTATAACGTATGACGTTATGTATTATTACGATATAACGTAATACGTTATGCAGAATTGGGTTATAACGTATGACGTCATGTAGTTTTGCGTTATAACGTATGACGTTACGTAGTATTACGTTATAGCGTATGATGTTATGGAGTATTACGTTATAACGTATGACGTCATGTGGTAGTACGTTATTACGAATAACGTTATATTGTGTTACTTTATGACGTATGACGTCATGTAGTATTAGGTTACAACGTATGACGTTATGTATTATTACGATATAACGTAATACGTTATGCAGAATTGGGTTATAACGTATGACGTCATGTAGTTTTGCGTTATAACGTATGACGTTACGTAGTATTACGTTATAACGTATGATGTTATGGAGTATTACGTTATAACGTATGACGTCATGTGGTAGTACGTTATTACGAATAACGTTATATTGTGTTACTTTATGACGTATGACCTCATGTAGTATTAGGTTACAACGTATGACGTTATGTATTATTACGATATAACGTATGACGTTATGCAGTATTAGGTTATAACGTATGACGTCATGTAGTTTTGCGTTATAACGTATGACGTTATGTAGTATTACAATATAACGTATGACGTCATGTGGTATTACGTTATTGCGAATAACGTTATATTGTGTCACTTTATGACGTATGACGCCATGTAGTATTACGTTTTAACGTATGACGGTATGTAGTATTGCGTTATTCCGTATAACGTTATATAGTGTTACGTTATAAAGTATGACGTCGTGTAGTATTACGTTATAACGTATGACGTTATGTATTATTACGATATAACGTATGACGTCATGCAGTATTACGTTATAACGTATGACGTCATGTAGTATTACGTTATCACGTATGACGGTATGTAGTATTGCGTTATTCCGTATAACGTTATATAGTGTTACGTCATAAAGTATGACGTCATGTAGTATTACGTTTTAACGCATGACGGTATGTAGTATTGCGTTATTCCGTATAACGTTATATAGTGTTACGTTATAAAGTATGACGTCGTGTAGTATTACGTTATAACGTATGACGTTATGTATTATTACGATATAACGTAATACGTTATGCAGAATTGGGTTATAACGTATGACGTCATGTAGTTTTGCGTTATAACGTATGACGTTACGTAGTATTACGTTATAACGTATGATGTTATGGAGTATTACGTTATAACGTATGACGTAATGTGGTAGTACTTTATTACGAATAACGTTATATTGTGTTACTTTATGACGTATGACGTCATGTAGTATTAGGTTACAACGTATGACGTTATGTATTATTACGATATAACGTATGACGTTATGCAGTATTAGGTTATAACGTATGACGTCATGTAGTTTTGCGTTATAACGTATGACGTTACGTAGTATTACGTTATAACGTATGATGTTATGGAGTATTACGTTATAACGTATGACGTCATGTGGTAGTACGTTATTACGAATAACGTTATATTGTGTTACTTTATGACGTATGACGTCATGTAGTATTAGGTTACAACGTATGACGTTATGTATTATTACGATATAACGTAATACGTTATGCAGAATTGGGTTATAACGTATGACGTCATGTAGTTTTGCGTTATAACGTATGACGTTACGTAGTATTACGTTATAACGTATGATGTTATGGAGTATTACGTTATAACGTATGACGTCATGTGGTAGTACGTTATTACGAATAACGTTATATTGTGTTACTTTATGACGTATGACCTCATGTAGTATTAGGTTACAACGTATGACGTTATGTATTATTACGATATAACGTATGACGTTATGCAGTATTAGGTTATAACGTATGACGTCATGTAGTTTTGCGTTATAACGTATGACGTTATGTAGTATTACAATATAACGTATGACGTCATGTGGTATTACGTTATTGCGAATAACGTTATATTGTGTCACTTTATGACGTATGACGCCATGTAGTATTACGTTTTAACGTATGACGGTATGTAGTATTGCGTTATTCCGTATAACGTTATATAGTGTTACGTTATAAAGTATGACGTCGTGTAGTATTACGTTATAACGTATGACGTTATGTATTATTACGATATAACGTATGACGTCATGCAGTATTACGTTATAACGTATGACGTCATGTAGTATTACGTTATAACGTATGACGGTATGTAGTATTGCGTTATTCCGTATAACGTTATATAGTGTTACGTCATAAAGTATGACGTCATGTAGTATTACGTTTTAACGCATGACGGTATGTAGTATTGCGTTATTCCGTATAACGTTATATAGTGTTACGTTATAAAGTATGACGTCGTGTAGTATTACGTTATAACGTATGACGTTATGTATTATTACGATATAACGTATGACGTCATGTAGTATTACTTTATGACGTATGACGTCATGTAGTATTAGGTTACAACGTATGACGTTATGTATTATTACGATATAACGTATGACGTTATGCAGTATTACTTTATGACGTATGACGTCATGTAGTATTAGGTTAAAACGTATGACGTTATGTATTATTACGATATAACGTATGACGTCATGTAGTACTACGTTATAACGTATGACGTCATGTAGTATTACGATATAACGTATGACGTCATGTAGTATTACGTTATAACGTATGACGTCATGTAGTATTACGTTATAACGTATGGCGTTATGTAGTATTACGATACAACGTATGACGTCATGTGGTGTTACGTTATTGCGAATAACGTTATATTGCGTTACTTTATGACGTATGACGTCATGTAGTATTACGTTATAACGTATGACGGTATGTAGTATTACGTTATTCCGTATAACGTTATATAGTGTTACTTTATGAAGTATGACGTTATGTTGTATTACGTTATAGCGTATGACGTTATGGAGCATTACGTTATAACGTATGAGGTCATATGGTATTACATTAGTACGAATATCGTAATATTGTGTTACTTTATGACGTATGACGTCATGTAGTATTACTTTATGACGTATGACGGTATGTAGTATTACGTTATTCCGTATAACGTTATATAGTGTTACGTTATAAAGTATGACGTCGTGTAGTATTACGTTATAACGTATGACTTTATGGAGTATTACGTTATAACGTATGATGTCATGTGGTATTACGTTATTACGTATATCGTAATATTGTGTTACTTTATGACGTATGACGTCATGTAGTATTACTTTGTGACGTATGACGTCATGTAGTATTACTTTATGACGTATGACGTTATGTAGTATTAGGTTACAACGTATGACGTTATGTATTATTACGATATAACGAATGACGTCATGTAGTATTACGATATAACGTACAACGTTATGTCGTATTACGTTATAACGTATCATGTCATGTAGTATTACGTTATAACGTATGACATTATGGAGTATTACGTTATAACGTATGAGGTCATGTGGTATTACGTTATTACGAATATCGTAATATTGTGATACTTTATGACGTATGACGCCATGTAGTATTACTTTATTACGTATGACGTCATGTAGTATTAGATTACAACGTATGACGTTACGTATTATTACGATATAACGTATGACGTTATGTAGTGTTACGATATAACGTATGACGTTATGTAGTATTACGATATAACGTATGACGTTATGTAGTATTACGTTATAACGTATGACGTCATGTAGTATTACGTTATAACGTATGACGGTATGTAGTATTGCGTTATTCCGTATAACGTTATATAGTGTTACGTTATAAAGTATGACGTCATGTAGTATTACGTTATAACGTATGACGTCATGTAGTATTACGATATAACGTACAACGTTATGTCGTATTACGTCATAACGTATCATGTCATGTAGTATTACGTTATAACGTATGACGTTATGGAGTATTACGTTATAACGTATGAGGTCATGTGGTATTACGTTATTACGAATAACGTTATATTGTGTTACTTTATTACGTATGACGTCATGTAGTATTAGATTACAACGTATGACGTTATGTATTATTACGATATAACGTATGACGTTATGTAGTATTACGATGTAACGTATGACGTTATGTAGTATTACGATATAACGTATGACGTTATGTAGTATTACGTTATAACGTATGACGATTATGTATTATTACGATATAACGTATGACGTTATGCAGTATTAGGTTATAACGTATGACGTCATGTAGTTTTGCGTTATAACGTATGACGTTATGTAGTATTACGATATAACGTATGACGTCATGTGGTATTACGATAATGTGAAATAACGTTATATTGTGTCACTTTATAACGTATGACGTCATGTAGTATTACGTTATAACGTATGACGGTATGTAGTATTGCGTTATTCCGTATAACGTTATATAGTGTTACGTTATAAAGTATGACGTCGTGTAGTATTACGTTATAACGTATGACGTTATGTAGTATTACGATATAACGTATGACGTCATGTGGTATTACGTTATTGCGAATAACGTTATATTGTGTCACTTTATGACGTATGACGTCATGTAGTATTACGTTTTAACGTATGACGGTATGTAGTATTGCGTTATTCCGTATAACGTTATATAGTGTTACGTTATAAAGTATGAGGTCGTGTAGTATTACGTTATAACGTATGACGTTATGTATTATTACGATATAACGTAATACGTTATGCAGAATTGGGTTATAACGTATGACGTCATGTAGTTTTGCGTTATAACGTATGACGTTACGTAGTATTACGTTATAACGTATGATGTTATGGAGTATTACGTTATAACGTATGACGTCATGTGGTAGTACTTTATTACGAATAACGTTATATTGTGTTACTTTATGACGTATGACGTCATGTAGTATTACGTTATAACGTATGACGTCATGTAGTATTACGATATAACGTACAACGTTATGTCGTATTACGTTATAACGTATCATGTCATGTAGTATTACGTTATAACGTATGACGTTATGGAGTATTACGTTATAACGTATGAGGTCATGTGGTATTACGTTAATGCGAATAACGTTATATTGTGTCACTTTATAACGTATGACGTCATGTAGTATTACGTTTTAACGCATGACGGTATGTAGTATTGCGTTATTCCGTATAACGTTATATAGTGTTACGTTATAAAGTATGACGTCGTGTAGTATTACGTTATAACGTATGACGTTATGTATTATTACGATATAACGTATGACGTCATGTAGTATTACTTTATGACGTATGACGTCATGTAGTATTAGGTTACAACGTATGACGTTATGTATTATTACGATATAACGTATGACGTTATGCAGTATTAGGTTATAACGTATGACGTCATGTAGTTTTGCGTTATAACTTATGACGTTATGTAGTATTACGATACAACGTATGACGTCATGTGGTGTTACGTTATTGCGAATAACGTTATATTGTGTTACTTTATGACGTATGACGTCATGTAGTATTACGTTATAACGTATGACGGTATGTAGTATTACGTTATTCCGTATAACGTTATATAGTGTTACTTTATGAAGTATGACGTTATGTTGTATTACGTTATAGCGTATGACGTTATGGAGCATTACGTTATAACGTATGAGGTCATGTGGTATTACATTAGTACGAATATCGTAATATTGTGTTACTTTATGACGTATGACGTCATGTAGTATTACTTTATGACGTATGACGGTATGTAGTATTACGTTATTCCGTATAACGTTATATAGTGTTACGTTATAAAGTATGACGTCGTGTAGTATTACGTTATAACGTATGACTTTATGGAGTATTACGTTATAACGTATGATGTCATGTGGTATTACGTTATTACGAATATCGTAATATTGTGTTACTTTATGACGTATGACGTCATGTAGTATTACTTTGTGACGTATGACGTCATGTAGTATTACTTTATGACGTATGACGTCATGTAGTATTAGGTTAAAACGTATGACGTTATGTATTATTACGATATAACGTATGACGTCATGTAGTACTACGTTATAACGTATGACGTCATGTAGTATTACGATATAACGTATGACGTCATGTAGTATTACGTTATAACGTATGACGTCATGTAGTATTACGTTATAACGTATGGCGTTATGTAGTATTACGATACAACGTATGACGTCATGTGGTGTTACGTTATTGCGAATAACGTTATATTGCGTTACTTTATGACGTATGACGTCATGTAGTATTACGTTATAACGTATGACGGTATGTAGTATTACGTTATTCCGTATAACGTTATATAGTGTTACTTTATGAAGTATGACGTTATGTTGTATTGTGTTATAGCGTATGACGTTATGGAGCATTACGTTATAACGTATGAGGTCATGTGGTATTACATTAGTACGAATATCGTAATATTGTGTTACTTTATGACGTATGACGTCATGTAGTATTACTTTATGACGTATGACGGTATGTAGTATTACGTTATTCCGTATAACGTTATATAGTGTTACGTTATAAAGTATGACGTCGTGTAGTATTACGTTATAACGTATGACTTTATGGAGTATTACGTTATAACGTATGATGTCATGTGGTATTACGTTATTACGTATATCGTAATATTGTGTTACTTTATGACGTATGACGTCATGTAGTATTACTTTGTGACGTATGACGTCATGTAGTATTACTTTATGACGTATGACGTTATGTAGTATTAGGTTACAACGTATGACGTTATGTATTATTACGATATAACGAATGACGTCATGTAGTATTACGATATAACGTACAACGTTATGTCGTATTACGTTATAACGTATCATGTCATGTAGTATTACGTTATAACGTATGACATTATGGAGTATTACGTTATAACGTATGAGGTCATGTGGTATTACGTTATTACGAATATCGTAATATTGTGATACTTTATGACGTATGACGCCATGTAGTATTACTTTATTACGTATGACGTCATGTAGTATTAGATTACAACGTATGACGTTACGTATTATTACGATATAACGTATGACGTTATGTAGTGTTACGATATAACGTATGACGTTATGTAGTATTACGATATAACGTATGACGTTATGTAGTATTACGTTATAACGTATGACGTCATGTAGTATTACGTTATAACGTATGACGGTATGTAGTATTGCGTTATTCCGTATAACGTTATATAGTGTTACGTTATAAAGTATGACGTCATGTAGTATTACGTTATAACGTATGACGTCATGTAGTATTACGATATAACGTACAACGTTATGTCGTATTACGTCATAACGTATCATGTCATGTAGTATTACGTTATAACGTATGACGTTATGGAGTATTACGTTATAACGTATGAGGTCATGTGGTATTACGTTATTACGAATAACGTTATATTGTGTTACTTTATTACGTATGACGTCATGTAGTATTAGATTACAACGTATGACGTTATGTATTATTACGATATAACGTATGACGTTATGTAGTATTACGATGTAACGTATGACGTTATGTAGTATTACGATATAACGTATGACGGTATGTAGTATTGCGTTATTCCGTATAACGTTATATAGTGTTACGTTATAAAGTATGAGGTCGTGTAGTATTACGTTATAACGTATGACGTTATGTATTATTACGATATAACGTAATACGTTATGCAGAATTGGGTTATAACGTATGACGTCATGTAGTTTTGCGTTATAACGTATGACGTTACGTAGTATTACGTTATAACGTATGATGTTATGGAGTATTACGTTATAACGTATGACGTAATGTGGTAGTACTTTATTACGAATAACGTTATATTGTGTTACTTTATGACGTATGACGTCATGTAGTATTACGTTATAACGTATGACGTCATGTAGTATTACGATATAACGTACAACGTTATGTCGTATTACGTTATAACGTATCATGTCATGTAGTATTACGTTATAACGTATGACGTTATGGAGTATTACGTTATAACGTATGAGGTCATGTGGTATTACGTTAATGCGAATAACGTTATATTGTGTCACTTTATAACGTATGACGTCATGTAGTATTACGTTTTAACGCATGACGGTATGTAGTATTGCGTTATTCCGTATAACGTTATATAGTGTTACGTTATAAAGTATGACGTCGTGTAGTATTACGTTATAACGTATGACGTTATGTATTATTACGATATAACGTATGACGTCATGTAGTATTACTTTATGACGTATGACGTCATGTAGTATTAGGTTACAACGTATGACGTTATGTATTATTACGATATAACGTATGACGTTATGCAGTATTAGGTTATAACGTATGACGTCATGTAGTTTTGCGTTATAACTTATGACGTTATGTAGTATTACGATACAACGTATGACGTCATGTGGTGTTACGTTATTGCGAATAACGTTATATTGTGTTACTTTATGACGTATGACGTCATGTAGTATTACTTTATAACGTATGACGGTATGTAGTATTACGTTATTCCGTATAACGTTATATAGTGTTACTTTATGAAGTATGACGTTATGTTGTATTACGTTATAGCGTATGACGTTATGGAGCATTACGTTATAACGTATGAGGTCATGTGGTATTACATTAGTACGAATATCGTAATATTGTGTTACTTTATGACGTATGACGTCATGTAGTACTACTTTATGACGTATGACGGTATGTAGTATTACGTTATTCCGTATAACGTTATATAGTGTTACGTTATAAAGTATGACGTCGTGTAGTATTACGTTATAACGTATGACTTTATGGAGTATTACGTTATAACGTATGATGTCATGTGGTATTACGTTATTACGAATATCGTAATATTGTGTTACTTTATGACGTATGACGTCATGTAGTATTACTTTATGACGTATGACGTCATGTAGTATTAGGTTACAACGTATGACGTTATGTATTATTACGATATAACGTATGACGTTATGCAGTATTAGGTTATAACGTATGACGTCATGTAGTTTTGCGTTATAACGTATGACGTTATGTAGTATTACGATACAACGTATGACGTCATGTGGTGTTACGTTATTGCGAATAACGTTATATTGTGTTACTTTATGACGTATGACGTCATGTAGTATTACGTTATAACGTATGACGGTATGTAGTATTACGTTATTCCGTATAACGTTATATAGTGTTACTTTATGAAGTATGACGTTATGTTGTATTACGTTATAGCGTATGACGTTATGGAGCATTACGTTATAACGTATGAGGTCATGTGGTATTACATTAGTACGAATATCGTAATATTGTGTTACTTTATGACGTATGACGTCATGTAGTACTACTTTATGACGTATGACGGTATGTAGTATTACGTTATTCCGTATAACGTTATATAGTGTTACGTTATAAAGTATGACGTCGTGTAGTATTACGTTATAACGTATGACTTTATGGAGTATTACGTTATAACGTATGATGTCATGTGGTATTACGTTATTACGAATATCGTAATATTGTGTTACTTTATGACGTATGACGTCATGTAGTATTACTTTGTGACGTATGACGTCATGTAGTATTACTTTATGACGTATGACGTCATGTAGTATTAGGTTAAAACGTATGACGTTATGTATTATTACGATATAACGTATGACGTTATGTAGTACTACGTTATAACGTATGACGTCATGTAGTATTACGATATAACGTACAACGTTATGTCGTATTACGTTATAACGTATCATGCCATGTAGTATTACGTTATAACGTATGACGTTATGGAGTATTACGTTATAACGTATGAGGTCATGTGGTATTACGTTATTACGAATATCGTAATATTGTGATACTTTATGACGTATGACGCCATGTAGTATTACTTTATTACGTATGACGTCATGTAGTATTAGATTACAACGTATGACGTTATGTATTATTACGATATAACGTATGACGTTATGCAGTATTAGGTTATAACGTATGACGTCATGTAGTTTGGAGTTATAACGTATGACGTTATGTAGTATTACGATATAACGTATGACGTCATGTGGTATTACGTTATTGCGACTAACGTTATATTGTGTCACTTTATGACGTATGACGTCATGTAGTATTACGTTTTAACGTATGACGGTATGTAGTATTGCGTTATTCCGTATAACGTTATATAGTGTTACGTTATAAAGTATGACGTCGTGTAGTATTACGTTATAACGTATGACGTTATGTATTATTACGATATAACGTATGACGTCATGTAGTATTACTTTATGACGTATGACGTCATGTAGTATTAGGTAACAACGTATGACGTTATGTATTATTACGATATAACGTATGACGTTATGCAGTATTAGGTTATAACGTATGACGTCATGTAGTTTTGCGTTATAACTTATGACGTTATGTAGTATTACGACACAACGTATGACGTCATGTGGTGTTACGTTATTGCGAATAACGTTATATTGCGTTAATTTATGACGTATGACGTCATGTAGTATTACGTTATAACGTATGACGGTATGTAGTATTACGTTATTCCGTATAACGTTATATAGTGTTACTTTATGAAGTATGACGTTATGTTGTATTACGTTATAGCGTATGACGTTATGGAGCATTACGTTATAACGTATGAGGTCATGTGGTATTACATTAGTACGAATATCGTAATATTGTGTTACTTTATGACGTATGACGTCATGTAGTATTACTTTATGACGTATGACGGTATGTAGTATTACGTTATTCCGTATAACGTTATATAGTGTTACGTTATAAAGTATGACGTCGTGTAGTATTACGTTATAACGTATGACTTTATGGAGTATTACGTTATAACGTATGATGTCATGTGGTATTACGTTATTACGTATATCGTAATATTGTGTTACTTTATGACGTATGACGTCATGTAGTATTACTTTGTGACGTATGACGTCATGTAGTATTACTTTATGACGTATGACGTTATGTAGTATTAGGTTACAACGTATGACGTTATGTATTATTACGATATAACGAATGACGTCATGTAGTATTACGATATAACGTACAACGTTATGTCGTATTACGTTATAACGTATCATGTCATGTAGTATTACGTTATAACGTATGACATTATGGAGTATTACGTTATAACGTATGAGGTCATGTGGTATTACGTTATTACGAATATCGTAATATTGTGATACTTTATGACGTATGACGCCATGTAGTATTACTTTATTACGTATGACGTCATGTAGTATTAGATTACAACGTATGACGTTATGTATTATTACGATATAACGTATGACGTTATGTAGTATTACGATATAACGTATGACGTTATGTAGTATTACGATATAACGTATGACGTTATGTAGTATTACGTTATAACGTATGACGTCATGTAGTATTACGTTATAACGTATGACGGTATGTAGTATTGCGTTATTCCGTATAAGGTTATATAGTGTTACGTTATAAAGTATGACGTCATGTAGTATTACGTTATAACGTATGACGTCATGTAGTATTACGATATAACGTACAACGTTATGTCGTATTACGTCATAACGTATCATGTCATGTAGTATTACGTTATAACGTATGACGTTATGGAGTATTACGTTATAACGTATGAGGTCATGTGGTATTACGTTATTACGAATAACGTTATATTGTGTTACTTTATTACGTATGACGTCATGTAGTATTAGATTACAACGTATGACGTTATGTATTATTACGATATAACGTATGACGTTATGTAGTATTACGATATAACGTATGACGTTATGTAGTATTACGATATAACGTATGACGTTATGTAGTATTACGTTATAACGTATGACGATTATGTATTATTACGATATAACGTATGACGTTATGCAGTATTAGGTTATAACGTATGACGTCATGTAGTTTTGCGTTATAACGTATGACGTTATGTAGTATTACGATATAACGTATGACGTCATGTGGTATTACGTTAATGTGAAATAACGTTATATTGTGTCACTTTCTGACGTATGACGTCATGTAGTATTACGTTTTAACGTATGACGGTATGTAGTATTGCGTAATTCCGTATAACGTTATATAGTGTTACGTTATAAAGTATGACGCCGTGTAGTATTACGTTATAACGTATGACGTTATGTAGTATTACGATATAACGTATGACGTCATGTGGTATTACGTTATTGCGAATAACGTTATATTGTGTCACTTTATGACGTATGACGTCATGTAGTATTACGTTTTAACGTATGACGGTATGTAGTATTGCGTTATTCCGTATAACGTTATATAGTGTTACGTTATAAAGTATGACGTCGTGTAGTATTACGTTATAACGTATGACGTTATGTATTATTACGATATAACGTAATACGTTATGCAGAATTGGGTTATAACGTATGACGTCATGTAGTTTTGCGTTATAACGTATGACGTTACGTAGTATTACGTTATAACGTATGATGTTATGGAGTATTACGTTATAACGTATGACGTAATGTGGTAGTACTTTATTACGAATAACGTTATATTGTGTTACTTTATGACGTATGACGTCATGTAGTATTAGGTTACAACGTATGACGTTATGTATTATTACGATATAACGTATGACGTTATGCAGTATTAGGTTATAACGTATGACGTCATGTAGTTTTGCGTTATAACGTATGACGTTACGTAGTATTACGTTATAACGTATGATGTTATGGAGTATTACGTTATAACGTATGACGTCATGTGGTAGTACGTTATTACGAATAACGTTATATTGTGTTACTTTATGACGTATGACGTCATGTAGTATTAGGTTACAACGTATGACGTTATGTATTATTACGATATAACGTAATACGTTATGCAGAATTGGGTTATAACGTATGACGTCATGTAGTTTTGCGTTATAACGTATGACGTTACGTAGTATTACGTTATAACGTATGATGTTATGGAGTATTACGTTATAACGTATGACGTCATGTGGTAGTACGTTATTACGAATAACGTTATATTGTGTTACTTTATGACGTATGACCTCATGTAGTATTAGGTTACAACGTATGACGTTATGTATTATTACGATATAACGTATGACGTTATGCAGTATTAGGTTATAACGTATGACGTCATGTAGTTTTGCGTTATAACGTATGACGTTATGTAGTATTACGATATAACGTATGACGTCATGTGGTATTACGTTATTGCGAATAACGTTATATTGTGTCACTTTATGACGTATGACGCCATGTAGTATTACGTTTTAACGTATGACGGTATGTAGTATTGCGTTATTCCGTATAACGTTATATAGTGTTACGTTATAAAGTATGACGTCGTGTAGTATTACGTTATAACGTATGACGTTATGTATTATTACGATATAACGTATGACGTCATGCAGTATTACGTTATAACGTATGACGTCATGTAGTATTACGTTATAACGTATGACGGTATGTAGTATTGCGTTATTCCGTATAACGTTATATAGTGTTACGTCATAAAGTATGACGTCATGTAGTATTACGTTTTAACGCATGACGGTATGTAGTATTGCGTTATTCCGTATAACGTTATATAGTGTTACGTTATAAAGTATGACGTCGTGTAGTATTACGTTATAACGTATGACTTTATGGAGTATTACGTTATAACGTATGATGTCATGTGGTATTACGTTATTACGAATATCGTAATATTGTGTTACTTTATGACGTATGACGTCATGTAGTATTACTTTGTGACGTATGACGTCATGTAGTATTACTTTATGACGTATGACGTCATGTAGTATTAGGTTAAAACGTATGACGTTATGTATTATTACGATATAACGTATGACGTCATGTAGTACTACGTTATAACGTATGACGTCATGTAGTATTACGATATAACGTACAACGTTATGTCGTATTACGTTATAACGTATCATGCCATGTAGTATTACGTTATAACGTATGACGTTATGGAGTATTACGTTATAACGTATGAGGTCATGTGGTATTACGTTATTACGAATATCGTAATATTGTGATACTTTATGACGTATGACGCCATGTAGTATTACTTTATTACGTATGACGTCATGTAGTATTAGATTACAACGTATGACGTTATGTATTATTACGATATAACGTATGACGTTATGTAGTATTACGATATAACGTATGACGTTATGTACTATTACGATATAACGTATGACGTTATGTAGTATTACGTTATAACGTATGACGTCATGTAGTATTACGTTATAACGTATGACGGTATGTAGTATTGCGTTATTCCGTATAACGTTATATAGTGTTACGTTATAAAGTATGACGTCATGTAGTATTACGTTATAACGTATGACGTTATGTATTATTACGATATAACGTATGACGTTATGTATTATTACGATATAACGTATGACGTCATGTAGTATTACGTTATAACGTATGACGTCATGTAGTATTACGTTATAACGTATGGCGTTATGTAGTATTACGATATAACGTATGACGTCATGTGGTATTACGTTATTGCGAATAACGTTATATTGTGTTACTTTATGACGTATGACGTCATGTAGTATTACGTTATAACGTATGGCGTTATGTAGTATTACGATATAACGTATGACGTCATGTGGTATTACGTTATTGCGAATAACGTTATATTGTGTTACTTCATGATGTATGACGTCATGTAGTATTACGTTATAACGTATGACGGTATGTAGCATTACGTTATTCCGCATAACGTTGTATAGTGTTACTTTATTACGTATGACGTCATGTAGTATTACGTTATAACGTATGACGGTATGTAGTATTACGATATAACCTATGACGTCATGTAGTATTACGATATAACGTACAACGTTATATAGAATTACGATATAACGTATGACGTCATGTGGTGTTACGTAATTGCGAATAACGTTATATTGTGTTACTTTATGACGTATGACGTCATATAGTATTACTTTATGACGTATGACGTCATGTAGTATTAGATTACAACGTACGACGTTATGTATTATTACGATATAACGTATGACGTTATGTAGTATTACGATATAACGTATGACGTTATGTAGAATTTCGATATAGCGTATGACGTCATGTGGTGTTACGTAATTGCGAATAACGTTATATTGTGTTACTTTATGACGTATGACGTCATGTAGTATTAGATTACAACGTATGACGTTATGTATTATTACGATATAACGTATGACGTTATGCAGTATTAGGTTATAACGTATGACGTCATGTAGTTTGGAGTTATAACGTATGACGTTATGTAGTATTACGATATAACGTATGACGTCATGTGGTATTACGTTATTGCGAATAACGTTGTATTGTGTCACTTTATGACGTATGACGTCATGTAGTATTACGTTTTAACGTATGACGGTATGTAGTATTGCGTTATTCCGTATAACGTTATATAGTGTTACGTTATAAAGTATGACGTCGTGTAGTATTACGTTATAACGTATGATGTTATGTATTATTACGATATAACGTATGACGTCATGTAGTATTACTTTATGACGTATGACGTCATGTAGTATTAGGTAACAACGTATGACGTTATGTATTATTACGATATAACGTATGACGTTATGCAGTATTAGGTTATAACGTATGACGTCATGTAGTTTTGCGTTATAACTTATGACGTTATGTAGTATTACGATACAACGTATGACGTCATGTGGTGTTACGTTATTGCGAATAACGTTATATTGCGTTACTTTATGACGTATGACGTCATGTAGTATTACGTTATAACGTATGACGGTATGTAGTATTACGTTATTCCGTATAACGTTATATAGTGTTACTTTATGAAGTATGACGTTATGTTGTATTACGTTATAGCGTATGACGTTATGGAGCATTACGTTATAACGTATGAGGTCATGTGGTATTACATTAGTACGAATATCGTAATATTGTGTTACTTTATGACGTATGACGTCATGTAGTACTACTTTATGACGTATGACGGTATGTAGTATTACGTTATTCCGTATAACGTTATATAGTGTTACGTTATAAAGTATGACGTCGTGTAGTATTACGTTATAACGTATGACTTTATGGAGTATTACGTTATAACGTATGATGTCATGTGGTATTACGTTATTACGAATATCGTAATATTGTGTTACTTTATGACGTATGACGTCATGTAGTATTACTTTGTGACGTATGACGTCATGTAGTATTACTTTATGACGTATGACGTTATGTAGTATTAGGTTACAACGTATGACGTTATGTATTATTACGATATAACGAATGACGTCATGTAGTATTACGATATAACGTACAACGTTATGTCGTATTACGTTATAACGTATCATGTCATGTAGTATTACGTTATAACGTATGACATTATGGAGTATTACGTTATAACGTATGAGGTCATGTGGTATTACGTTATTACGAATATCGTAATATTGTGATACTTTATGACGTATGACGCCATGTAGTATTACTTTATTACGTATGACGTCATGTAGTATTAGATTACAACGTATGACGTTATGTATTATTACGATATAACGTATGACGTTATGTAGTGTTACGATATAACGTATGACGTTATGTAGTATTACGATATAACGTATGACGTTATGTAGTATTACGTTATAACGTATGACGTCATGTAGTATTACGTTATAACGTATGACGGTATGTAGTATTGCGTTATTCCGTATAACGTTATATAGTGTTACGTTATAAAGTATGACGTCATGTAGTATTACGTTATAACGTATCACGTCATGTAGTATTACGATATAACGTACAACGTTATGTCGTATTACGTCATAACGTATCATGTCATGTAGTATTACGTTATAACGTATGACGTTATGGAGTATTACGTTATAACGTATGAGGTCATGTGGTATTACGTTATTACGAATAACGTTATATTGTGTTACTTTATTACGTATGACGTCATGTAGTATTAGATTACAACGTATGACGTTATGTATTATTACGATATAACGTATGACGTTATGTAGTATTACGATGTAACGTATGACGTTATGTAGTATTACGATATAACGTATGACGTTATGTAGTATTACGTTATAACGTATGACGATTATGTATTATTACGATATAACGTATGACGTTATGCAGTATTAGGTTATAACGTATGACGTCATGTAGTTTTGCGTTATAACGTATGACGTTATGTAGTATTACGATATAACGTATGACGTCATGTGGTATTACGTTAATGTGAAATAACGTTATATTGTGTCACTTTATAACGTATGACGTCATGTAGTATTACGTTATAACGTATGACGGTATGTAGTATTGCGTTATTCCGTATAACGTTATATAGTGTTACGTTATAAAGTATGACGTCGTGTAGTATTACGTTATAACGTATGACGTTATGTAGTATTACGATATAACGTATGACGTCATGTGGTATTACGTTATTGCGAATAACGTTATATTGTGTCACTTTATGACGTATGACGTCATGTAGTATTACGTTTTAACGTATGACGGTATGTAGTATTGCGTTATTCCGTATAACGTTATATAGTGTTACGTTATAAAGTATGAGGTCGTGTAGTATTACGTTATAACGTATGACGTTATGTATTATTACGATATAACGTAATACGTTATGCAGAATTGGGTTATAACGTATGACGTCATGTAGTTTTGCGTTATAACGTATGACGTTACGTAGTATTACGTTATAACGTATGATGTTATGGAGTATTACGTTATAACGTATGACGTAATGTGGTAGTACTTTATTACGAATAACGTTATATTGTGTTACTTTATGACGTATGACGTCATGTAGTATTACGTTATAACGTATGACGTCATGTAGTATTACGATATAACGTACAACGTTATGTCGTATTACGTTATAACGTATCATGTCATGTAGTATTACGTTATAACGTATGACGTTATGGAGTATTACGTTATAACGTATGAGGTCATGTGGTATTACGTTAATGCGAATAACGTTATATTGTGTCACTTTATAACGTATGACGTCATGTAGTATTACGTTTTAACGCATGACGGTATGTAGTATTGCGTTATTCCGTATAACGTTATATAGTGTTACGTTATAAAGTATGACGTCGTGTAGTATTACGTTATAACGTATGACGTCATGTAGTATTACGATATAACGTATGACGTCATGTAGTATTACTTTATGACGTATGACGTCATGTAGTATTAGGTTACAACGTATGACGTTATGTATTATTACGATATAACGTATGACGTTATGCAGTATTAGGTTATAACGTATGACGTCATGTAGTTTTGCGTTATAACTTATGACGTTATGTAGTATTACGATACAACGTATGACGTCATGTGGTGTTACGTTATTGCGAATAACGTTATATTGTGTTACTTTATGACGTATGACGTCATGTAGTATTACGTTATAACGTATGACGGTATGTAGTATTACGTTATTCCGTATAACGTTATATAGTGTTACTTTATGAAGTATGACGTTATGTTGTATTACGTTATAGCGTATGACGTTATGGAGCATTACGTTATAACGTATGAGGTCATGTGGTATTACATTAGTACGAATATCGTAATATTGTGTTACTTTATGACGTATGACGTCATGTAGTACTACTTTATGACGTATGACGGTATGTAGTATTACGTTATTCCGTATAACGTTATATAGTGTTACGTTATAAAGTATGACGTCGTGTAGTATTACGTTATAACGTATGACTTTATGGAGTATTACGTTATAACGTATGATGTCATGTGGTATTACGTTATTACGAATATCGTAATATTGTGTTACTTTATGACGTATGACGTCATGTAGTATTACTTTATGACGTATGACGTCATGTAGTATTAGGTTACAACGTATGACGTTATGTATTATTACGATATAACGTATGACGTTATGCAGTATTAGGTTATAACGTATGACGTCATGTAGTTTTGCGTTATAACTTATGACGTTATGTAGTATTACGATACAACGTATGACGTCATGTGGTGTTACGTTATTGCGAATAACGTTATATTGTGTTACTTTATGACGTATGACGTCATGTAGTATTACGTTATAACGTATGACGGTATGTAGTATTACGTTATTCCGTATAACGTTATATAGTGTTACTTTATAAAGTATGACGTTATGTTGTATTACGTTATAGCGTATGACGTTATGGAGCATTACGTTATAACGTATGAGGTCATGTGGTATTACATTAGTACGAATATCGTAATATTGTGTTACTTTATGACGTATGACGTCATGTAGTACTACTTTATGACGTATGACGGTATGTAGTATTACGTTATTCCGTATAACGTTATATAGTGTTACGTTATAAAGTATGACGTCGTGTAGTATTACGTTATAACGTATGACTTTATGGAGTATTACGTTATAACGTATGATGTCATGTGGTATTACGTTATTACGAATATCGTAATATTGTGTTACTTTATGACGTATGACGTCATGTAGTATTACTTTGTGACGTATGACGTCATGTAGTATTACTTTATGACGTATGACGTCATGTAGTATTAGGTTAAAACGTATGACGTTATGTATTATTACGATATAACGTATGACGTCATGTAGTACTACGTTATAACGTATGACGTCATGTAGTATTACGATATAACGTACAACGTTATGTCGTATTACGTTATAACGTATCATGCCATGTAGTATTACGTTATAACGTATGACGTTATGGAGTATTACGTTATAACGTATGAGGTCATGTGGTATTACGTTATTACGAATATCGTAATATTGTGATACTTTATGACGTATGACGCCATGTAGTATTACTTTATTACGTATGACGTCATGTAGTATTAGATTACAACGTATGACGTTATGTATTATTACGATATAACGTATGACGTTATGCAGTATTAGGTTATAACGTATGACGTCATGTAGTTTGGAGTTATAACGTATGACGCTATGTAGTATTACGATATAACGTATGACGTCATGTGGTATTACGTTATTGCGAATAACGTTATATTGTGTCACTTTATGACGTATGACGTCATGTAGTATTACGTTTTAACGTATGACGGTATGTAGTATTGCGTTATTCCGTATAACGTTATATAGTGTTACGTTATAAAGTATGACGTCGTGTAGTATTACGTTATAACGTATGACGTTATGTATTATTACGATATAACGTATGACGTCATGTAGTATTACTTTATGACGTATGACGTCATGTAGTATTAGGTAACAACGTATGACGTTATGTATTATTACGATATAACGTATGACGTTATGCAGTATTAGGTTATAACGTATGACGTCATGTAGTTTTGCGTTATAACTTATGACGTTACGTAGTATTACGATACAACGTATGACGTCATGTGGTGTTACGTTATTGCGAATAACGTTATATTGCGTTAATTTATGACGTATGACGTCATGTAGTATTACGTTATAACGTATGACGGTATGTAGTATTACGTTATTCCGTATAACGTTATATAGTGTTACTTTATGAAGTATGACGTTATGTTGTATTACGTTATAGCGTATGACGTTATGGAGCATTACGTTATAACGTATGAGGTCATGTGGTATTACATTAGTACGAATATCGTAATATTGTGTTACTTTATGACGTATGACGTCATGTAGTATTACTTTATGCCGTATGACGGTATGTAGTATTACGTTATTCCGTATAACGTTATATAGTGTTACGTTATAAAGTATGACGTCGTGTAGTATTACGTTATAACGTATGACTTTATGGAGTATTACGTTATAACGTATGATGTCATGTGGTATTACGTTATTACGTATATCGTAATATTGTGTTACTTTATGACGTATGACGTCATGTAGTATTACTTTGTGACGTATGACGTCATGTAGTATTACTTTATGACGTATGACGTTATGTAGTATTAGGTTACAACGTATGACGTTATGTATTATTACGATATAACGAATGACGTCATGTAGTATTACGATATAACGTACAACGTTATGTCGTATTACGTTATAACGTATCATGTCATGTAGTATTACGTTATAACGTATGACATTATGGAGTATTACGTTATAACGTATGAGGTCATGTGGTATTACGTTATTACGAATATCGTAATATTGTGATACTTTATGACGTATGACGCCATGTAGTATTACTTTATTACGTATGACGTCATGTAGTATTAGATTACAACGTATGACGTTATGTATTATTACGATATAACGTATGACGTTATGTAGTATTACGATATAACGTATGACGTTATGTAGTATTACGATATAACGTATGACGTTATGTAGTATTACGTTATAACGTATGACGTCATGTAGTATTACGTTATAACGTATGACGGTATGTAGTATTGCGTTATTCCGTATAAGGTTATATAGTGTTACGTTATAAAGTATGACGTCATGTAGTATTACGTTATAACGTATGACGTCATGTAGTATTACGATATAACGTACAACGTTATGTCGTATTACGTCATAACGTATCATGTCATGTAGTATTACGTTATAACGTATGACGTTATGGAGTATTACGTTATAACGTATGAGGTCATGTGGTATTACGTTATTACGAATAACGTTATATTGTGTTACTTTATTACGTATGACGTCATGTAGTATTAGATTACAACGTATGACGTTATGTATTATTACGATATAACGTATGACGTTATGTAGTATTACGATATAACGTATGACGTTATGTAGTATTACGATATAACGTATGACGTTATGTAGTATTACGTTATAACGTATGACGATTATGTATTATTACGATATAACGTATGACGTTATGCAGTATTAGGTTATAACGTATGACGTCATGTAGTTTTGCGTTATAACGTATGACGTTATGTAGTATTACGATATAACGTATGACGTCATGTGGTATTACGTTAATGTGAAATAACGTTATATTGTGTCACTTTATGACGTATGACGTCATGTAGTATTACGTTTTAACGTATGACGGTATGTAGTATTGCGTAATTCCGTATAACGTTATATAGTGTTACGTTATAAAGTATGACGCCGTGTAGTATTACGTTATAACGTATGACGTTATGTAGTATTACGATATAACGTATGACGTCATGTGGTATTACGTTATTGCGAATAACGTTATATTGTGTCACTTTATGACGTATGACGTCATGTAGTATTACGTTTTAACGTATGACGGTATGTAGTATTGCGTTATTCCGTATAACGTTATATAGTGTTACGTTATAAAGTATGACGTCGTGTAGTATTACGTTATAACGTATGACGTTATGTATTATTACGATATAACGTAATACGTTATGCAGAATTGGGTTATAACGTATGACGTCATGTAGTTTTGCGTTATAACGTATGACGTTACGTAGTATTACGTTATAACGTATGATGTTATGGAGTATTACGTTATAACGTATGACGTAATGTGGTAGTACTTTATTACGAATAACGTTATATTGTGTTACTTTATGACGTATGACGTCATGTAGTATTAGGTTACAACGTATGACGTTATGTATTATTACGATATAACGTATGACGTTATGCAGTATTAGGTTATAACGTATGACGTCATGTAGTTTTGCGTTATAACGTATGACGTTACGTAGTATTACGTTATAACGTATGATGTTATGGAGTATTACGTTATAACGTATGACGTCATGTGGTAGTACGTTATTACGAATAACGTTATATTGTGTTACTTTATGACGTATGACGTCATGTAGTATTAGGTTACAACGTATGACGTTATGTATTATTACGATATAACGTAATACGTTATGCAGAATTGGGTTATAACGTATGACGTCATGTAGTTTTGCGTTATAACGTATGACGTTACGTAGTATTACGTTATAACGTATGATGTTATGGAGTATTACGTTATAACGTATGACGTCATGTGGTAGTACGTTATTACGAATAACGTTATATTGTGTTACTTTATGACGTATGACCTCATGTAGTATTAGGTTACAACGTATGACGTTATGTATTATTACGATATAACGTATGACGTTATGCAGTATTAGGTTATAACGTATGACGTCATGTAGTTTTGCGTTATAACGTATGACGTTATGTAGTATTACGATATAACGTATGACGTCATGTGGTATTACGTTATTGCGAATAACGTTATATTGTGTCACTTTATGACGTATGACGCCATGTAGTATTACGTTTTAACGTATGACGGTATGTAGTATTGCGTTATTCCGTATAACGTTATATAGTGTTACGTTATAAAGTATGACGTCGTGTAGTATTACGTTATAACGTATGACGTTATGTATTATTACGATATAACGTATGACGTCATGCAGTATTACGTTATAACGTATGACGTCATGTAGTATTACGTTATAACGTATGACGGTATGTAGTATTGCGTTATTCCGTATAACGTTATATAGTGTTACGTCATAAAGTATGACGTCATGTAGTATTACGTTTTAACGCATGACGGTATGTAGTATTGCGTTATTCCGTATAACGTTATATAGTGTTACGTTATAAAGTATGACGTCGTGTAGTATTACGTTATAACGTATGACGTTATGTATTATTACGATATAACGTATGACGTCATGTAGTATTACTTTATGATGTATGACGTCATGTAGTATTAGGTTACAACGTATGACGTTATGTATTATTACGATATAACGTATGACGTTATGCAGTATTAGGTTATAACGTATGACGTCATGTAGTTTTGCGTTATAACTTATGACGTTATGTAGTATTACGATACAACGTATGACGTCATGTGGTGTTGCGTTATTGCGAATAACGTTATATTGTGTTACTTTATGACGTATGACGTCATGTAGTATTACGTTATAACGTATGACGGTATGTAGTATTACGTTATTAAGTATAACGTTATATAGTGTTACTTTATGAAGTATGACGTTATGTTGTATTACGTAATAGCGTATGACGTTATGGAGCATTACGTTATAACGTATGAGGTCATGTGGTATTACATTAGTACGAATATCGTAATATTGTGTTACTTTATGACGTATGACGTAATGTAGTATTACTTTATGACGTATGATGGTATGTAGTATTACGTTATTCCGTATAACGTTATATAGTGTTACGTTATAAAGTATGACGTCGTGTAGTATTACGTTATAACGTATGACTTTATGGAGTATTACGTTATAACGTATGATGTCATGTGGTATTACGTCATTACGAATATCGTAATATTGTGTTACTTTATGACGTATGACGTCATGTAGTATTACTTTGTGACATATGACGTCATGTAGTATTACTTTATGACGTATGACGTCATGTAGTATTAGGTTAAAACGTATGACGTTATGTATTATTACGATATAACGTATGACGTCATGTAGTACTACGTTATAACGTATGACGTCATGTAGTATTACGATATAACGTACAACGTTATGTCGTATTACGTTATAACGTATCATGCCATGTAGTATTACGTTATAACGTATGACGTTATGGAGTATTACGTTATAACGTATGAGGTCATGTGGTATTACGTTATTACGAATATCGTAATATTGTGATACTTTATGACGTATGACGCCATGTAGTATTACTTTATTACGTATGACGTCATGTAGTATTAGATTACAACGTATGACGTTATGTATTATTACGATATAACGTATGACGTTATGTAGTATTACGATATAACGTATGACGTTATGTACTATTACGATATAACGTATGACGTTATGTAGTATTACGTTATAACGTATGACGTCATGTAGTATTACGTTATAACGTATGACGGTATGTAGTATTGCGTTATTCCGTATAACGTTATATAGTGTTACGTTATAAAGTATGACGTCATGTAGTATTACGTTATAACGTATGACGTTATGTAGTATTACGATATAACGTATCATGCCATGTAGTATTACGTTATAACGTATGACGTTATGGAGTATTACGTTATAACGTATGAGGTCATGTGGTATTACGTTATTACGAATATCGTAATATTGTGATACTTTATGACGTATGACGCCATGTAGTATTACTTTATTACGTATGACGTCATGTAGTATTAGATTACAACGTATGACGTTATGTATTATTACGATATAACGTATGACGTCATGTAGTATTACGTTATAACGTATGACGGTATGTAGTATTACGATATAACCTATGACGTCATGTAGTATTACGATATAACGTACAACGTTATATAGAATTACGATATAACGTATGACGTCATGTGGTGTTACGTAATTGCGAATAACGTTATATTGTGTTACTTTATGACGTATGACGTCATATAGTATTACTTTATGACGTATGACGTCATGTAGTATTAGATTACAACGTACGACGTTATGTATTATTACGATATAACGTATGACGTTATGTAGTATTACGATATAACGTATGACGTTATGTAGTATTACGTTATAACGTATGACGATTATGTATTATTACGATATAACGTATGACGTTATGCAGTATTAGGTTATAACGTATGACGTCATGTAGTTTTGCGTTATAACGTATGACGTTATGTAGTATTACGATATAACGTATGACGTCATGTGGTATTACGTTAATGTGAAATAACGTTATATTGTGTCACTTTATGACGTATGACGTCATGTAGTATTACGTTTTAACGTATGACGGTATGTAGTATTGCGTAATTCCGTATAACGTTATATAGTGTTACGTTATAAAGTATGACGCCGTGTAGTATTACGTTATAACGTATGACGTTATGTAGTATTACGATATAACGTATGACGTCATGTGGTATTACGTTATTGCGAATAACGTTATATTGTGTCACTTTATGACGTATGACGTCATGTAGTATTACGTTTTAACGTATGACGGTATGTAGTATTGCGTTATTCCGTATAACGTTATATAGTGTTACGTTATAAAGTATGACGTCGTGTAGTATTACGTTATAACGTATGACGTTATGTATTATTACGATATAACGTAATACGTTATGCAGAATTGGGTTATAACGTATGACGTCATGTAGTTTTGCGTTATAACGTATGACGTTACGTAGTATTACGTTATAACGTATGATGTTATGGAGTATTACGTTATAACGTATGACGTAATGTGGTAGTACTTTATTACGAACAACGTTATATTGTGTTACTTTATGACGTATGACGTCATGTAGTATTAGGTTACAACGTATGACGTTATGTATTATTACGATATAACGTAATACGTTATGCAGAATTGGGTTATAACGTATGACGTCATGTAGTTTTGCGTTATAACGTATGACGTTACGTAGTATTACGTTATAACGTATGATGTTATGGAGTATTACGTTATAACGTATGACGTCATGTGGTAGTACGTTATTACGAATAACGTTATATTGTGTTACTTTATGACGTATGACCTCATGTAGTATTAGGTTACAACGTATGACGTTATGTATTATTACGATATAACGTATGACGTTATGCAGTATTAGGTTATAACGTATGACGTCATGTAGTTTTGCGTTATAACGTATGACGTTATGTAGTATTACGATATAACGTATGACGTCATGTGGTATTACGTTATTGCGAATAACGTTATATTGTGTCACTTTATGACGTATGACGCCATGTAGTATTACGTTTTAACGTATGACGGTATGTAGTATTGCGTTATTCCGTATAACGTTATATAGTGTTACGTTATAAAGTATGACGTCGTGTAGTATTACGTTATAACGTATGACGTTATGTATTATTACGATATAACGTATGACGTCATGCAGTATTACGTTATAACGTATGACGTCATGTAGTATTACGTTATAACGTATGACGGTATGTAGTATTGCGCTATTCCGTATAACGTTATATAGTGTTACGTCATAAAGTATGACGTCATGTAGTATTACGTTTTAACGCACGACGGTATGTAGTATTGCGTTATTCCGTATAACGTTATATAGTGTTACGTTATAAAGTATGACGTCGTGTAGTATTACGTTATAACGTATGACGTTATGTATTATTACGATATAACGTATGACGTCATGCAGTATTACGTTATAACGTATGACTTTATGGAGTATTACGTTATAACGTATGATGTCATGTGGTATTACGTTATTACGAATATCGTAATATTGTGTTACTTTATGACGTATGACGTCATGTAGTATTACTTTGTGACGTATGACGTCATGTAGTATTACTTTATGACGTATGACGTCATGTAGTATTAGGTTAAAACGTATGACGTTATGTATTATTACGATATAAAGTATGACGTCATGTAGTACTACGTTATAACGTATGACGTCATGTAGTATTACGATATAACGTACAACGTTATGTCGTATTACGTTATAACGTATCATGCCATGTAGTATTACGTTATAACGTATGACGGTATGTAGCATTACGTTATTCCGCATAACGTTGTATAGTGTTACTTTATTACGTATGACGTCATGTAGTATTACGTTATAACGTATGACGGTATGTAGTATTACGATATAACCTATGACGTCATGTAGTATTACGATATAACGTACAACGTTATATAGAATTACGATATAACGTATGACGTCATGTGGTGTTACGTAATTGCGAATAACGTTATATTGTGTTACTTTATGACGTATGACGTCATATAGTATTACTTTATGACGTATGACGTCATGTAGTATTAGATTACAACGTACGACGTTATGTATTATTACGATATAACGTATGACGTTATGTAGTATTACGATATAACGTATGACGTTATGTAGAATTTCGATATAACGTATGACGTCATGTGGTGTTACGTAATTGCGAATAACGTTATATTGTGTTACTTTATGACGTATGACGTCATGTAGTATTAGATTACAACGTATGACGTTATGTATTATTACGATATAACGTATGACGTTATGCAGTATTAGGTTATAACGTATGACGTCATGTAGTTTGGAGTTATAACGTATGACGTTATGTAGTATTACGATATAACGTATGACGTCATGTAGTATTACTTTATGACGTATGACGTCATGTAGTATTAGGTAACAACGTATGACGTTATGTATTATTACGATATAACGTATGACGTTATGCAGTATTAGGTTATAACGTATGACGTCATGTAGTTTTGCGTTATAACTTATGACGTTATGTAGTATTACGATACAACGTATGACGTCATGTGGTGTTACGTTATTGCGAATAACGTTATATTGCGTTACTTTATGACGTATGACGTCATGTAGTATTACGTTATAACGTATGACGGTATGTAGTATTACGTTATTCCGTATAACGTTATATAGTGTTACGTTATAAAGTATGACGTTATGTTGTATTACGTTATAGCGTATGACGTTATGGAGCATTACGTTATAACGTATGAGGTCATGTGGTATTACATTAGTACGAATATCGTAATATTGTGTTACTTTATGACGTATGACGTCATGTAGTATTACTTTATGACGTATGACGGTATGTAGTATTACGTTATTCCGTATAACGTTATATAGTGTTACGTTATAAAGTATGACGTCGTGTAGTATTACGTTATAACGTATGACTTTATGGAGTATTACGTTATAACGTATGATGTCATGTGGTATTACGTTATTACGTATATCGTAATATTGTGTTACTTTATGACGTATGACGTCATGTAGTATTACTTTGTGACGTATGACGTCATGTAGTATTACTTTATGACGTATGACGTTATGTAGTATTAGGTTACAACGTATGACGTTATGTATTATTACGATATAACGAATGACGTCATGTAGTATTACGATATAACGTACAACGTTATGTCGTATTACGTTATAACGTATCATGTCATGTGGTATTACGTTATAACGTATGACATTATGGAGTATTACGTTATAACGTATGAGGTCATGTGGTATTACGTTATTACGAATATCGTAATATTGTGATACTTTATGACGTATGACGCCATGTAGTATTACTTTATTACGTATGACGTCATGTAGTATTAGATTACAACGTATGACGTTATGTATTATTACGATATAACGTATGACGTTATGTAGTATTACGATATAACGTATGACGTTATGTAGTATTACGATATAACGTATGACGTTATGTAGTATTACGTTATAACGTATGACGTCATGTAGTATTACGTTATAACGTATGACGGTATGTAGTATTGCGTTATTCCGTATAACGTTATATAGTGTTACGTTATAAAGTATGACGTCATGTAGTATTACGTTATAACGTATGACGTCATGTAGTATTACGATATAACGTACAACGTTATGTCGTATTACGTCATAACGTATCATGTCATGTAGTATTACGTTATAACGTATGACGTTATGGAGTATTACGTTATAACGTATGAGGTCATGTGGTATTACGTTATTACGAATAACGTTATATTGTGTTACTTTATTACGTATGACGTCATGTAGTATTAGATTACAACGTATGACGTTATGTATTATTACGATATAACGTATGACGTTATGTAGTATTACGATGTAACGTATGACGTTATGTAGTATTACGATATAACGTATGACGTTATGTAGTATTACGTTATAACGTATGACGATTATGTATTATTACGATATAACGTATGACGTTATGCAGTATTAGGTTATAACGTATGACGTCATGTAGTTTTGCGTTATAACGTATGACGTTATGTAGTATTACGATATAACGTATGACGTCATGTGGTATTACGTTAATGTGAAATAACGTTATATTGTGTCACTTTATGACGTATGACGTCATGTAGTATTACGTTTTAACGTATGACGGTATGTAGTATTGCGTAATTCCGTATAACGTTATATAGTGTTACGTTATAAAGTATGACGTCGTGTAGTATTACGTTATAACGTATGACGTTATGTAGTATTACGATATAACGTATGACGTCATGTGGTATTACGTTATTGCGAATAACGTTATATTGTGTCACTTTATGACGTATGACGTCATGTAGTATTACGTTTTAACGTATGACGGTATGTAGTATTGCGTTATTCCGTATAACGTTATATAGTGTTACGTTATAAAGTATGACGTCGTGTAGTATTACGTTATAACGTATGACTTTATGTATTATTACGATATAACGTAATACGTTATGCAGAATTGGGTTATAACGTATGACGTCATGTAGTTTTGCGTTATAACGTATGACGTTACGTAGTATTACGTTATAACGTATGATGTTATGGAGTATTACGTTATAACGTATGACGTAATGTGGTAGTACTTTATTACGAATAACGTTATATTGTGTTACTTTATGACGTATGACGTCATGTAGTATTACGTTATAACGTATGACGTCATGTAGTATTACGATATAACGTACAACGTTATGTCGTATTACGTTATAACGTATCATGTCATGTAGTATTACGTTATAACGTATGACGTTATGGAGTATTACGTTATAACGTATGAGGTCATGTGGTATTACGTTAATGCGAATAACGTTATATTGTGTCACTTTATAACGTATGACGTCATGTAGTATTACGTTTTAACGCATGACGGTATGTAGTATTGCGTTATTCCGTATAACGTTATATAGTGTTACGTTATAAAGTATGACGTCGTGTAGTATTACGTTATAACGTATGACGTTATGTATTATTACGATATAACGTATGACGTCATGTAGTATTACTTTATGACGTATGACGTCATGTAGTATTAGGTTACAACGTATGACGTTATGTATTATTACGATATAACGTATGACGTTATGCAGTATTAGGTTATAACGTATGACGTCATGTAGTTTTGCGTTATAACTTATGACGTTATGTAGTATTACGATACAACGTATGACGTCATGTGGTGTTACGTTATTGCGAATAACGTTATATTGTGTTACTTTATGACGTATGACGTCATGTAGTATTACGTTATAACGTATGACGGTATGTAGTATTACGTTATTCCGTATAACGTTATATAGTGTTACTTTATGAAGTATGACGTTATGTTGAATTACGTTATAGCGTATGACGTTATGGAGCATTACGTTATAACGTATGAGGTCATGTGGTATTACATTAGTACGAATATCGTAATATTGTGTTACTTTATGACGTATGACGTCATGTAGTACTACTTTATGACGTATGACGGTATGTAGTATTACGTTATTCCGTATAACGTTATATAGTGTTACGTTATAAAGTATGACGTCGTGTAGTATTACGTTATAACGTATGACTTTATGGAGTATTACGTTATAACGTATGATGTCATGTGGTATTACGTTATTACGAATATCGTAATATTGTGTTACTTTATGACGTATGACGTCATGTAGTATTACTTTATGACGTATGACGTCATGTAGTATTAGGTTACAACGTATGACGTTATGTATTATTACGATATAACGTATGACGTTATGCAGTATTAGGTTATAACGTATGACGTCATGTAGTTTTGCGTTATAACTTATGACGTTATGTAGTATTACGATACAACGTATGACGTCATGTGGTGTTACGTTATTGCGAATAACGTTATATTGTGTTACTTTATGACGTATGACGTCATGTAGTATTACGTTATAACGTATGACGGTATGTAGTATTACGTTATTCCGTATAACGTTATATAGTGTTACTTTATAAAGTATGACGTTATGTTGTATTACGTTATAGCGTATGACGTTATGGAGCATTACGTTATAACGGATGAGGTCATGTGGTATTACATTAGTACGAATATCGTAATATTGTGTTACTTTATGACGTATGACGTCATGTAGTACTACTTTATGACGTATGACGGTATGTAGTATTACGTTATTCCGTATAACGTTATATAGTGTTACGTTATAAAGTATGACGTCGTGTAGTATTACGTTATAACGTATGACTTTATGGAGTATTACGTTATAACGTATGATGTCATGTGGTATTACGTTATTACGAATATCGTAATATTGTGTTACTTTATGACGTATGACGTCATGTAGTATTACTTTGTGACGTATGACGTCATGTAGTATTACTTTATGACGTATGACGTCATGTAGTATTAGGTTAAAACGTATGACGTTATGTATTATTACGATATAACGTATGACGTCATGTAGTACTACGTTATAACGTATGACGTCATGTAGTATTACGATATAACGTACAACGTTATGTCGTATTACGTTATAACGTATCATGCCATGTAGTATTACGTTATAACGTATGACGTTATGGAGTATTACGTTATAACGTATGAGGTCATGTGGTATTACGTTATTACGAATATCGTAATATTGTGATACTTTATGACGTATGACGCCATGTAGTATTACTTTATTACGTATGACGTCATGTAGTATTAGATTACAACGTATGACGTTATGTATTATTACGATATAACGTATGACGTTATGTAGTATTACGATATAACGTATGACGTTATGTACTATTACGATATAACGTATGACGTTATGTAGAATTACGTTATAACGTATGACGTCATGTAGTATTACGTTATAACGTATGACGGTATGTAGTATTGCGTTATTCCGTATAACGTTATATAGTGTTACGTTATAAAGTATGACGTCATGTAGTATTACGTTATAACGTATGACGTTATGTATTATTACGATATAACGTATGACGTTATGTATTATTACGATATAACGTATGACGTCATGTAGTATTACGTTATAACGTATGACGTCATGTAGTATTACGTTATAACGTATGGCGTTATGTAGTATTACGATATAACGTATGACGTCATGTGGTATTACGTTATTGCGAATAACGTTATATTGTGTTACTTCATGATGTATGACGTCATGTAGTATTACGTTATAACGTATGACGGTATGTAGTATTACGTTATTCCGCATAACGTTGTATAGTGTTACTTTATTACGTATGACGTCATGTAGTATTACGTTATAACGTATGACGGTATGTAGTATTACGATATAACGTATGACGTTATGTAGTATTACGATATAACGTATAACGTTATATAGAATTACGATATAACGTATGACGTCATGTGGTGTTACGTAATTGCGAATAACGTTATATTGTGTTACTTTATGACGTATGACGTCATATAGTATTACTTTATGACGTATGACGTCATGTAGTATTAGATTACAACGTACGACGTTATGTATTATTACGATATAACGTATGACGTTATGTAGTATTACGATATAACGTATGACGTTATGTAGAATTTCGATATAACGTATGACGTCATGTGGTGTTACGTAATTGCGAATAACGTTATATTGTGTTACTTTATGACGTATGACGTCATGTAGTGTTAGATTACAACGTATGACGTTATGTATTATTACGATATAACGTATGACGTTATGCAGTATTAGGTTATAACGTATGACGTCATGTAGTTTGGAGTTATAACGTATGACGTTATGTAGTATTACGATATAACGTATGACGTCATGTGGTATTACGTTATTACGAATAACGTTATATTGTGTCACTTTATGACGTATGACGTCATGTAGTATTACGTTTTAACGTATGACGGTATGTAGTATTGCGTTATTCCGTATAACGTTATATAGTGTTACGTTATAAAGTATGACGTCGTGTAGTATTACGTTATAACGTATGACGTTATGTATTATTACGATATAACGTATGACGTCATGTAGTATTACGTTATAACGTATGACGTCATGTAGTATTACGTTATAACGTATGGCGTTATGTAGTATTACGATATAACGTATGACGTCATGTGGTATTACGTTATTGCGAATAACGTTATATTGTGTTACTTCATGATGTATGACGTCATGTAGTATTACGTTATAACGTATGACGGTATGTAGTATTACGTTATTCCGCATAACGTTGTATAGTGTTACTTTATTACGTATGACGTCATGTAGTATTACGTTATAGCGTATGACGTTATGGAGCATTACGTTATAACGTATGAGGTCATGTGGTATTACATTAGTACGAATATCGTAATATTGTGTTACTTTATGACGTATGACGTCATGTAGTACTACTTTATGACGTATGACGGTATGTAGTATTACGTTATTCCGTATAACGTTATATAGTGTTACGTTATAAAGTATGACGTCGTGTAGTATTACGTTATAACGTATGACGTTATGTATTATTACGATATAACGTATGACGTCATGTAGTATTACGTTATAACGTATGACGTCATGTAGTATTACGTTATAACGTATGGCGTTATGTAGTATTACGTTATAACGTATGATGTCATGTGGTATTACGTTATTACGAATATCGTAATATTGTGTTACTTTATGACGTATGACGTCATGTAGTATTACTTTATGACGTATGACGTCATGTAGTATTAGGTTACAACGTATGACGTTATGTATTATTACGATATAACGTATGACGTTATGCAGTATTAGGTTATAACGTATGACGTCATGTAGTTTTGCGTTATAACTTATGACGTTATGTAGTATTACGATACAACGTATGACGTCATGTGGTGTTACGTTATTGCGAATAACGTTATATTGTGTTACTTTATGACGTATGACGTCATGTAGTATTACGTTATAACGTATGACGGTATGTAGTATCACGTTATTCCGTATAACGTTATATAGTGTTACTTTATAAAGTATGACGTTATGTTGTATTACGTTATAGCGTATGACGTTATGGAGCATTACGTTATAACGTATGAGGTCATGTGGTATTACATTAGTACGAATATCGTAATATTGTGTTACTTTATGACGTATGACGTCATGTAGTACTACTTTATGACGTATGACGGTATGTAGTATTACGTTATTCCGTATAACGTTATATAGTGTTACGTTATAAAGTATGACGTCGTGTAGTATTACGTTATAACGTATGACTTTATGGAGTATTACGTTATAACGTATGATGTCATGTGGTATTACGTTATTACGAATATCGTAATATTGTGTTACTTTATGACGTATGACGTCATGTAGTATTACTTTGTGACGTATGACGTCATGTAGTATTACTTTATGACGTATGACGTCATGTAGTATTAGGTTAAAACGTATGACGTTATGTATTATTACGATATAACGTATGACGTCATGTAGTACTACGTTATAACGTATGACGTCATGTAGTATTACGATATAACGTACAACGTTATGTCGTATTACGTTATAACGTATCATGCCATGTAGTATTACGTTATAACGTATGACTTTATGGAGTATTACGTTATAACGTATGATGTCATGTGGTATTACGTTATTACGAATATCGTAATATTGTGTTACTTTATGACGTATGACGCCATGTAGTATTACTTTATTACGTATGACGTCATGTAGTATTAGATTACAACGTATGACGTTATGTATTATTACGATATAACGTATGACGTTATGCAGTATTAGGTTATAACGTATGACGTCATGTAGTTTGGAGTTATAACGTATGACGTTATGTAGTATTACGATATAACGTATGACGTCATGTGGTATTACGTTATTGCGAATAACGTTATATTGTGTCACTTTATGACGTATGACGTCATGTAGTATTACGTTTTAACGTATGACGGTATGTAGTATTGCGTTATTCCGTATAACGTTATATAGTGTTACGTTATAAAGTATGACGTCGTGTAGTATTACGTTATAACGTATGACGTTATGTATTATTACGATATAACGTATGACGTCATGTAGTATTACTTTATGACGTATGACGTCATGTAGTATTAGGTAACAACGTATGACGTTATGTATTATTACGATATAACGTATGACGTTATGCAGTATTAGGTTATAACGTATGACGTCATGTAGTTTTGCGTTATAACTTATGACGTTATGTAGTATTACGATACAACGTATGACGTCATGTGGTGTTACGTTATTGCGAATAACGTTATATTGCGTTAATTTATGACGTATGACGTCATGTAGTATTACGTTATAACGTATGACGGTATGTAGTATTACGTTATTCCGTATAACGTTATATAGTGTTACTTTATGAAGTATGACGTTATGTTGTATTACGTTATAGCGTATGACGTTATGGAGCATTACGTTATAACGTATGAGGTCATGTGGTATTACATTAGTACGAATATCGTAATATTGTGTTACTTTATGACGTATGACGTCATGTAGTATTACTTTATGCCGTATGACGGTATGTAGTATTACGTTATTCCGTATAACGTTATATAGTGTTACGTTATAAAGTATGACGTCGTGTAGTATTACGTTATAACGTATGACTTTATGGAGTATTACGTTATAACGTATGATGTCATGTGGTATTACGTTATTACGTATATCGTAATATTGTGTTACTTTATGACGTATGACGTCATGTAGTATTACTTTGTGACGTATGACGTCATGTAGTATTACTTTATGACGTATGACGTTATGTAGTATTAGGTTACAACGTATGACGTTATGTATTATTACGATATAACGAATGACGTCATGTAGTATTACGATATAACGTACAACGTTATGTCGTATTACGTTATAACGTATCATGTCATGTAGTATTACGTTATAACGTATGACATTATGGAGTATTACGTTATAACGTATGAGGTCATGTGGTATTACGTTATTACGAATATCGTAATATTGTGATACTTTATGACGTATGACGCCATGTAGTATTACTTTATTACGTATGACGTCATGTAGTATTAGATTACAACGTATGACGTTATGTATTATTACGATATAACGTATGACGTTATGTAGTATTACGATATAACGTATGACGTTATGTAGTATTACGTTATAACGTATGACGTCATGTAGTATTACGATATAACGTACAACGTTATGTCGTATTACGTCATAACGTATCATGTCATGTAGTATTACGTTATAACGTATGACGTTATGGAGTATTACGTTATAACGTATGAGGTCATGTGGTATTACGTTATTACGAATAACGTTATATTGTGTTACTTTATTACGTATGACGTCATGTAGTATTAGATTACAACGTATGACGTTATGTATTATTACGATATAACGTATGACGTTATGTAGTATTACGATATAACGTATGACGTTATGTAGTATTACGATATAACGTATGACGTTATGTAGTATTACGTTATAACGTATGACGATTATGTATTATTACGATATAACGTATGACGTTATGCAGTATTAGGTTATAACGTATGACGTCATGTAGTTTTGCGTTATAACGTATGACGTTATGTAGTATTACGATATAACGTATGACGTCATGTGGTATTACGTTAATGTGAAATAACGTTATATTGTGTCACTTTATGACGTATGACGTCATGTAGTATTACTTTGTGACGTATGACGTCATGTAGTATTACTTTATGACGTATGACGTTATGTAGTATTAGGTTACAACGTATGACGTTATGTATTATTACGATATAACGAATGACGTCATGTAGTATTACGATATAACGTACAACGTTATGTCGTATTACGTTATAACGTATCATGTCATGTAGTATTACGTTATAACGTATGACATTATGGAGTATTACGTTATAACGTATGAGGTCATGTGGTATTACGTTATTACGAATATCGTAATATTGTGATACTTTATGACGTATGACGCCATGTAGTATTACTTTATTACGTATGACGTCATGTAGTATTAGATTACAACGTATGACGTTATGTATTATTACGATATAACGTATGACGTTATGTAGTATTACGATATAACGTATGACGTTATGTAGTATTACGATATAACGTATGACGTTATGTAGTATTACGTTATAACGTATGACGTCATGTAGTATTACGTTATAACGTATGACGGTATGTAGTATTGCGTTATTCCGTATAAGGTTATATAGTGTTACGTTATAAAGTATGACGTCATGTAGTATTACGTTATAACGTATGACGTCATGTAGTATTACGATATAACGTACAACGTTATGTCGTATTACGTCATAACGTATCATGTCATGTAGTATTACGTTATAACGTATGACGTTATGGAGTATTACGTTATAACGTATGAGGTCATGTGGTATTACGTTATTACGAATAACGTTATATTGTGTTACTTTATTACGTATGACGTCATGTAGTATTAGATTACAACGTATGACGTTATGTATTATTACGATATAACGTATGACGTTATGTAGTATTACGATATAACGTATGACGTTATGTAGTATTACGATATAACGTATGACGTTATGTAGTATTACGTTATAACGTATGACGATTATGTATTATTACGATATAACGTATGACGTTATGCAGTATTAGGTTATAACGTATGACGTCATGTAGTTTTGCGTTATAACGTATGACGTTATGTAGTATTACGATATAACGTATGACGTCATGTGGTATTACGTTAATGTGAAATAACGTTATATTGTGTCACTTTATGACGTATGACGTCATGTAGTATTACGTTTTAACGTATGACGGTATGTAGTATTGCGTAATTCCGTATAACGTTATATAGTGTTACGTTATAAAGTATGACGCCGTGTAGTATTACGTTATAACGTATGACGTTATGTAGTATTACGTTATAACGTATGACGTTATGTATTATTACGATATAACGTAATACGTTATGCAGAATTGGGTTATAACGTATGACGTCATGTAGTTTTGCGTTATAACGTATGACGTTACGTAGTATTACGTTATAACGTATGATGTTATGGAGTATTACGTTATAACGTATGACGTAATGTGGTAGTACTTTATTACGAATAACGTTATATTGTGTTACTTTATGACGTATGACGTCATGTAGTATTAGGTTACAACGTATGACGTTATGTATTATTACGATATAACGTATGACGTTATGCAGTATTAGGTTATAACTTATGACGTCATGTAGTTTTGCGTTATAACGTATGACGTTACGTAGTATTACGTTATAACGTATGATGTTATGGAGTATTACGTTATAACGTATGACGTCATGTGGTAGTACGTTATTACGAATAACGTTATATTGTGTTACTTTATGACGTATGACGTCATGTAGTATTAGGTTACAACGTATGACGTTATGTATTATTACGATATAACGTAATACGTTATGCAGAATTGGGTTATAACGTATGACGTCATGTAGTTTTGCGTTATAACGTATGACGTTACGTAGTATTACGTTATAACGTATGATGTTATGGAGTATTACGTTATAACGTATGACGTCATGTGGTAGTACGTTATTACGAATAACGTTATATTGTGTTACTTTATGACGTATGACCTCATGTAGTATTAGGTTACAACGTATGACGTTATGTATTATTACGATATAACGTATGACGTTATGCAGTATTAGGTTATAACGTATGACGTCATGTAGTTTTGCGTTATAACGTATGACGTTATGTAGTATTACGATATAACGTATGACGTCATGTGGTATTACGTTATTGCGAATAACGTTATATTGTGTCACTTTATGACGTATGACGCCATGTAGTATTACGTTTTAACGTATGACGGTATGTAGTATTGCGTTATTCCGTATAACGTTATATAGTGTTACGTTATAAAGTATGACGTCGTGTAGTATTACGTTATAACGTATGACGTTATGTATTATTACGATATAACGTATGACGTCATGCAGTATTACGTTATAACGTATGACGTCATGTAGTATTACGTTATAACGTATGACGGTATGTAGTATTGCGTTATTCCGTATAACGTTATATAGTGTTACGTCATAAAGTATGACGTCATGTAGTATTACGTTTTAACGCATGACGGTATGTAGTATTGCGTTATTCCGTATAACGTTATATAGTGTTACGTTATAAAGTATGACGTCGTGTAGTATTACGTTATAACGTATGACGTTATGTATTATTACGATATAACGTATGACGTCATGTAGTATTACTTTATGACGTATGACGTCATGTAGTATTAGGTTACAACGTATGACGTTATGTATTATTACGATATAACGTATGACGTTATGCAGTATTAGGTTATAACGTATGACGTCATGTAGTTTTGCGTTATAACTTATGACGTTATGTAGTATTACGATACAACGTATGACGTCATGTGGTGTTGCGTTATTGCGAATAACGTTATATTGTGTTACTTTATGACGTATGACGTCATGTAGTATTACGTTATAACGTATGACGGTATGTAGTATTACGTTATTAAGTATAACGTTATATAGTGTTACTTTATGAAGTATGACGTTATGTTGTATTACGTTATAGCGTATGACGTTATGGAGCATTACGTTATAACGTATGAGGTCATGTGGTATTACATTAGTACGAATATCGTAATATTGTGTTACTTTATGACGTATGACGTCATGTAGTATTACTTTATGACGTATGATGGTATGTAGTATTACGTTATTCCGTATAACGTTATATAGTGTTACGTTATAAAGTATGACGTCGTGTAGTATTACGTTATAACGTATGACTTTATGGAGTATTACGTTATAACGTATGATGTCATGTGGTATTACGTCATTACGAATATCGTAATATTGTGTTACTTTATGACGTATGACGTCATGTAGTATTACTTTGTGACGTATGACGTCATGTAGTATTACTTTATGACGTATGACGTCATGTAGTATTAGGTTAAAACGTATGACGTTATGTATTATTACGATATAACGTATGACGTCATGTAGTACTACGTTATAACGTATGACGTCATGTAGTATTACGATATAACGTACAACGTTATGTCGTATTACGTTATAACGTATCATGCCATGTAGTATTACGTTATAACGTATGACGTTATGGAGTATTACGTTATAACGTATGAGGTCATGTGGTATTACGTTATTACGAATATCGTAATATTGTGATACTTTATGACGTATGACGCCATGTAGTATTACTTTATTACGTATGACGTCATGTAGTATTAGATTACAACGTATGACGTTATGTATTATTACGATATAACGTATGACGTTATGTAGTATTACGATATAACGTATGACGTTATGTACTATTACGATATAACGTATGACGTTATGTAGTATTACGTTATAACGTATGACGTCATGTAGTATTACGTTATAACGTATGACGGTATGTAGTATTGCGTTATTCCGTATAACGTTATATAGTGTTACGTTATAAAGTATGACGTCATGTAGTATTACGTTATAACGTATGACGTTATGTAGTATTACGATATAACGTATCATGCCATGTAGTATTACGTTATAACGTATGACGTTATGGAGTATTACGTTATAACGTATGAGGTCATGTGGTATTACGTTATTACGAATATCGTAATATTGTGATACTTTATGACGTATGACGCCATGTAGTATTACTTTATTACGTATGACGTCATGTAGTATTAGATTACAACGTATGACGTTATGTATTATTACGATATAACGTATGACGTTATGTAGTATTACGATATAACGTATGACGTTATGTAGAATTTCGATATAACGTATGACGTCATGTGGTGTTACGTAATTGCGAATAACGTTATATTGTGTTACTTTATGACGTATGACGTCATGTAGTATTAGATTACAACGTATGACGTTATGTATTATTACGATATAACGTATGACGTTATGCAGTATTAGGTTATAACGTATGACGTCATGTAGTTTGGAGTTATAACGTATGACGTTATGTAGTATTACGATATAACGTATGACGTCATGTGGTATTACGTTATTGCGAATAACGTTATATTGTGTCACTTTATGACGTATGACGTCATGTAGTATTACGTTTTAACGTATGACGGTATGTAGTATTGCGTTATTCCGTATAACGTTATATAGTGTTACGTTATAAAGTATGACGTCGTGTAGTATTACGTTATAACGTATGACGTTATGTATTATTACGATATAACGTATGACGTCATGTAGTATTACTTTATGACGTATGACGTCATGTAGTATTAGGTAACAACGTATGACGTTATGTATTATTACGATATAACGTATGACGTTATGCAGTATTAGGTTATAACGTATGACGTCATGTAGTTTTGCGTTATAACTTATGACGTTATGTAGTATTACGATACAACGTATGACGTCATGTGGTGTTACGTTATTGCGAATAACGTTATATTGCGTTACTTTATGACGTATGACGTCATGTAGTATTACGTTATAACGTATGACGGTATGTAGTATTACGTTATTCCGTATAACGTTATATAGTGTTACTTTATGAAGTATGACGTTATGTTGTATTACGTTATAGCGTATGACGTTATGGAGCATTACGTTATAACGTATGAGGTCATGTGGTATTACATTAGTACGAATATCGTAATATTGTGTTACTTTATGACGTATGACGTCATGTAGTATTACTTTATGACGTATGACGGTATGTAGTATTACGTTATTCCGTATAACGTTATATAGTGTTACGTTATAAAGTATGACGTCGTGTAGTATTACGTTATAACGTATGACTTTATGGAGTATTACGTTATAACGTATGATGTCATGTGGTATTACGTTATTACGTATATCGTAATATTGTGTTACTTTATGACGTATGACGTCATGTAGTATTACTTTGTGACGTATGACGTCATGTAGTATTACTTTATGACGTATGACGTTATGTAGTATTAGGTTACAACGTATGACGTTATGTATTATTACGATATAACGAATGACGTCATGTAGTATTACGATATAACGTACAACGTTATGTCGTATTACGTTATAACGTATCATGTCATGTGGTATTACGTTATAACGTATGACATTATGGAGTATTACGTTATAACGTATGAGGTCATGTGGTATTACGTTATTACGAATATCGTAATATTGTGATACTTTATGACGTATGACGCCATGTAGTATTACTTTATTACGTATGACGTCATGTAGTATTAGATTACAACGTATGACGTTATGTATTATTACGATATAACGTATGACGTTATGTAGTATTACGATATAACGTATGACGTTATGTAGTATTACGTTATAACGTATGACGTTATGTAGTATTACGTTATAACGTATGACGTCATGTAGTATTACGTTATAACGTATGACGTTATGTAGTATTGCGTTATTCCGTATAACGTTATATAGTGTTACGTTATAAAGTATGACGTCATGTAGTATTACGTTATAACGTATGACGTCATGTAGTATTACGATATAACGTACAACGTTATGTCGTATTACGTCATAACGTATCATGTCATGTAGTATTACGTTATAACGTATGACGTTATGGAGTATTACGTTATAACGTATGAGGTCATGTGGTATTACGTTATTACGAATAACGTTATATTGTGTTACTTTATTACGTATGACGTCATGTAGTATTAGATTACAACGTATGACGTTATGTATTATTACGATATAACGTATGACGTTATGTAGTATTACGATGTAACGTATGACGTTATGTAGTATTACGATATAACGTATGACGTTATGTAGTATTACGTTATAACGTATGACGATTATGTATTATTACGATATAACGTATGACGTTATGCAGTATTAGGTTATAACGTATGACGTCATGTAGTTTTGCGTTATAACGTATGACGTTATGTAGTATTACGATATAACGTATGACGTCATGTGGTATTACGTTAATGTGAAATAACGTTATATTGTGTCACTTTATGACGTATGACGTCATGTAGTATTACGTTTTAACGTATGACGGTATGTAGTATTGCGTAATTCCGTATAACGTTATATAGTGTTACGTTATAAAGTATGACGTCGTGTAGTATTACGTTATAACGTATGACGTTATGTAGTATTACGATATAACGTATGACGTCATGTGGTATTACGTTATTGCGAATAACGTTATATTGTGTCACTTTATGACGTATGACGTCATGTAGTATTACGTTTTAACGTATGACGGTATGTAGTATTGCGTTATTCCGTATAACGTTATATAGTGTTACGTTATAAAGTATGACGTCGTGTAGTATTACGTTATAACGTATGACGTTATGTATTATTACGATATAACGTAATACGTTATGCAGAATTGGGTTATAACGTATGACGTCATGTAGTTTTGCGTTATAACGTATGACGTTACGTAGTATTACGTTATAACGTATGAGGTCATGTGGTATTACGTTAATGCGAATAACGTTATATTGTGTCACTTTATAACGTATGACGTCATGTAGTATTACGTTTTAACGCATGACGGTATGTAGTATTGCGTTATTCCGTATAACGTTATATAGTGTTACGTTATAAAGTATGACGTCGTGTAGTATTACGTTATAACGTATGACGTTATGTATTATTACGATATAACGTATGACGTCATGTAGTATTACTTTATGACGTATGACGTCATGTAGTATTAGGTTACAACGTATGACGTTATGTATTATTACGATATAACGTATGACGTTATGCAGTATTAGGTTATAACGTATGACGTCATGTAGTTTTGCGTTATAACTTATGACGTTATGTAGTATTACGATACAACGTATGACGTCATGTGGTGTTACGTTATTGCGAATAACGTTATATTGTGTTACTTTATGACGTATGACGTCATGTAGTATTACGTTATAACGTATGACGGTATGTAGTATTACGTTATTCCGTATAACGTTATATAGTGTTACTTTATGAAGTATGACGTTATGTTGAATTACGTTATAGCGTATGACGTTATGGAGCATTACGTTATAACGTATGAGGTCATGTGGTATTACATTAGTACGAATATCGTAATATTGTGTTACTTTATGACGTATGACGTCATGTAGTACTACTTTATGACGTATGACGGTATGTAGTATTACGTTATTCCGTATAACGTTATATAGTGTTACGTTATAAAGTATGACGTCGTGTAGTATTACGTTATAACGTATGACTTTATGGAGTATTACGTTATAACGTATGATGTCATGTGGTATTACGTTATTACGAATATCGTAATATTGTGTTACTTTATGACGTATGACGTCATGTAGTATTACTTTATGACGTATGACGTCATGTAGTATTAGGTTACAACGTATGACGTTATGTATTATTACGATATAACGTATGACGTTATGCAGTATTAGGTTATAACGTATGACGTCATGTAGTTTTGCGTTATAACTTATGACGTTATGTAGTATTACGATACAACGTATGACGTCATGTGGTGTTACGTTATTGCGAATAACGTTATATTGTGTTACTTTATGACGTATGACGTCATGTAGTATTACGTTATAACGTATGACGGTATGTAGTATTACGTTATTCCGTATAACGTTATATAGTGTTACTTTATAAAGTATGACGTTATGTTGTATTACGTTATAGCGTATGACGTTATGGAGCATTACGTTATAACGTATGAGGTCATGTGGTATTACATTAGTACGAATATCGTAATATTGTGTTACTTTATGACGTATGACGTCATGTAGTACTACTTTATGACGTATGACGGTATGTAGTATTACGTTATTCCGTATAACGTTATATAGTGTTACGTTATAAAGTATGACGTCGTGTAGTATTACGTTATAACGTATGACTTTATGGAGTATTACGTTATAACGTATGATGTCATGTGGTATTACGTTATTACGAATATCGTAATATTGTGTTACTTTATGACGTATGACGTCATGTAGTATTACTTTGTGACGTATGACGTCATGTAGTATTACTTTATGACGTATGACGTCATGTAGTATTAGGTTAAAACGTATGACGTTATGTATTATTACGATATAACGTATGACGTCATGTAGTACTACGTTATAACGTATGACGTCATGTAGTATTACGATATAACGTACAACGTTATGTCGTATTACGTTATAACGTATCATGCCATGTAGTATTACGTTATAACGTATGACGTTATGGAGTATTACGTTATAACGTATGAGGTCATGTGGTATTACGTTATTACGAATATCGTAATATTGTGATACTTTATGACGTATGACGCCATGTAGTATTACTTTATTACGTATGACGGCATGTAGTATTAGATTACAACGTATGACGTTATGTATTATTACGATATAACGTATGACGTTATGTAGTATTACGATATAACGTATGACGTTATGTACTATTACGATATAACGTATGACGTTATGTAGAATTACGTTATAACGTATGACGTCATGTAGTATTACGTTATAACGTATGACGGTATGTAGTATTGCGTTATTCCGTATAACGTTATATAGTGTTACGTTATAAAGTATGACGTCATGTAGTATTACGTTATAACGTATGACGTTATGTATTATTACGATATAACGTATGACGTTATGTATTATTACGATATAACGTATGACGTCATGTAGTATTACGTTATAACGTATGACGTCATGTAGTATTACGTTATAACGTATGGCGTTATGTAGTATTACGATATAACGTATGACGTCATGTGGTATTACGTTATTGCGAATAACGTTATATTGTGTTACTTCATGATGTATGACGTCATGTAGTATTACGTTATAACGTATGACGGTATGTAGTATTACGTTATTCCGCATAACGTTGTATAGTGTTACTTTATTACGTATGACGTCATGTAGTATTACGTTATAACGTATGACGGTATGTAGTATTACGATATAACCTATGACGTCATGTAGTATTACGATATAACGTACAACGTTATATAGAATTACGATATAACGTATGACGTCATGTGGTGTTACGTAATTGCGAATAACGTTATATTGTGTTACTTTATGACGTATGACGTCATATAGTATTACTTTATGACGTATGACGTCATGTAGTATTAGATTACAACGTACGACGTTATGTATTATTACGATATAACGTATGACGTTATGTAGTATTACGATATAACGTATGACGTTATGTAGAATTTCGATATAACGTATGACGTCATGTGGTGTTACGTAATTGCGAATAACGTTATATTGTGTTACTTTATGACGTATGACGTCATGTAGTGTTAGATTACAACGTATGACGTTATGTATTATTACGATATAACGTATGACGTTATGCAGTATTAGGTTATAACGTATGACGTCATGTAGTTTGGAGTTATAACGTATGACGTTATGTAGTATTACGATATAACGTATGACGTCATGTGGTATTACGTTATTACGAATAACGTTATATTGTGTCACTTTATGACGTATGACGTCATGTAGTATTACGTTTTAACGTATGACGGTATGTAGTATTGCGTTATTCCGTATAACGTTATATAGTGTTACGTTATAAAGTATGACGTCGTGTAGTATTACGTTATAACGTATGACGTTATGTATTATTACGATATAACGTATGACGTCATGTAGTATTACGTTATAACGTATGACGTCATGTAGTATTACGTTATAACGTATGGCGTTATGTAGTATTACGATATAACGTATGACGTCATGTGGTATTACGTTATTGCGAATAACGTTATATTGTGTTACTTCATGATGTATGACGTCATGTAGTATTACGTTATAACGTATGACGGTATGTAGTATTACGTTATTCCGCATAACGTTGTATAGTGTTACTTTATTACGTATGACGTCATGTAGTATTACGTTATAGCGTATGACGTTATGGAGCATTACGTTATAACGTATGAGGTCATGTGGTATTACATTAGTACGAATATCGTAATATTGTGTTACTTTATGACGTATGACGTCATGTAGTACTACTTTATGACGTATGACGGTATGTAGTATTACGTTATTCCGTATAACGTTATATAGTGTTACGTTATAAAGTATGACGTCGTGTAGTATTACGTTATAACGTATGACGTTATGTATTATTACGATATAACGTATGACGTCATGTAGTATTACGTTATAACGTATGACGTCATGTAGTATTACGTTATAACGTATGGCGTTATGTAGTATTACGTTATAACGTATGATGTCATGTGGTATTACGTTATTACGAATATCGTAATATTGTGTTACTTTATGACGTATGACGTCATGTAGTATTACTTTATGACGTATGACGTCATGTAGTATTAGGTTACAACGTATGACGTTATGTATTATTACGATATAACGTATGACGTTATGCAGTATTAGGTTATAACGTATGACGTCATGTAGTTTTGCGTTATAACTTATGACGTTATGTAGTATTACGATACAACGTATGACGTCATGTGGTGTTACGTTATTGCGAATAACGTTATATTGTGTTACTTTATGACGTATGACGTCATGTAGTATTACGTTATAACGTATGACGGTATGTAGTATCACGTTATTCCGTATAACGTTATATAGTGTTACTTTATAAAGTATGACGTTATGTTGTATTACGTTATAGCGTATGACGTTATGGAGCATTACGTTATAACGTATGAGGTCATGTGGTATTACATTAGTACGAATATCGTAATATTGTGTTACTTTATGACGTATGACGTCATGTAGTACTACTTTATGACGTATGACGGTATGTAGTATTACGTTATTCCGTATAACGTTATATAGTGTTACGTTATAAAGTATGACGTCGTGTAGTATTACGTTATAACGTATGACTTTATGGAGTATTACGTTATAACGTATGATGTCATGTGGTATTACGTTATTACGAATATCGTAATATTGTGTTACTTTATGACGTATGACGTCATGTAGTATTACTTTGTGACGTATGACGTCATGTAGTATTACTTTATGACGTATGACGTCATGTAGTATTAGGTTAAAACGTATGACGTTATGTATTATTACGATATAACGTATGACGTCATGTAGTACTACGTTATAACGTATGACGTCATGTAGTATTACGATATAACGTACAACGTTATGTCGTATTACGTTATAACGTATCATGCCATGTAGTATTACGTTATAACGTATGACTTTATGGAGTATTACGTTATAACGTATGATGTCATGTGGTATTACGTTATTACGAATATCGTAATATTGTGTTACTTTATGACGTATGACGCCATGTAGTATTACTTTATTACGTATGACGTCATGTAGTATTAGATTACAACGTATGACGTTATGTATTATTACGATATAACGTATGACGTTATGCAGTATTAGGTTATAACGTATGACGTCATGTAGTTTGGAGTTATAACGTATGACGTTATGTAGTATTACGATATAACGTATGACGTCATGTGGTATTACGTTATTGCGAATAACGTTATATTGTGTCACTTTATGACGTATGACGTCATGTAGTATTACGTTTTAACGTATGACGGTATGTAGTATTGCGTTATTCCGTATAACGTTATATAGTGTTACGTTATAAAGTATGACGTCGTGTAGTATTACGTTATAACGTATGACGTTATGTATTATTACGATATAACGTATGACGTCATGTAGTATTACTTTATGACGTATGACGTCATGTAGTATTAGGTAACAACGTATGACGTTATGTATTATTACGATATAACGTATGACGTTATGCAGTATTAGGTTATAACGTATGACGTCATGTAGTTTTGCGTTATAACTTATGACGTTATGTAGTATTACGATACAACGTATGACGTCATGTGGTGTTACGTTATTGCGAATAACGTTATATTGCGTTAATTTATGACGTATGACGTCATGTAGTATTACGTTATAACGTATGACGGTATGTAGTATTACGTTATTCCGTATAACGTTATATAGTGTTACTTTATGAAGTATGACGTTATGTTGTATTACGTTATAGCGTATGACGTTATGGAGCATTACGTTATAACGTATGAGGTCATGTGGTATTACATTAGTACGAATATCGTAATATTGTGTTACTTTATGACGTATGACGTCATGTAGTATTACTTTATGCCGTATGACGGTATGTAGTATTACGTTATTCCGTATAACGTTATATAGTGTTACGTTATAAAGTATGACGTCGTGTAGTATTACGTTATAACGTATGACTTTATGGAGTATTACGTTATAACGTATGATGTCATGTGGTATTACGTTATTACGTATATCGTAATATTGTGTTACTTTATGACGTATGACGTCATGTAGTATTACTTTGTGACGTATGACGTCATGTAGTATTACTTTATGACGTATGACGTTATGTAGTATTAGGTTACAACGTATGACGTTATGTATTATTACGATATAACGAATGACGTCATGTAGTATTACGATATAACGTACAACGTTATGTCGTATTACGTTATAACGTATCATGTCATGTAGTATTACGTTATAACGTATGACATTATGGAGTATTACGTTATAACGTATGAGGTCATGTGGTATTACGTTATTACGAATATCGTAATATTGTGATACTTTATGACGTATGACGCCATGTAGTATTACTTTATTACGTATGACGTCATGTAGTATTAGATTACAACGTATGACGTTATGTATTATTACGATATAACGTATGACGTTATGTAGTATTACGATATAACGTATGACGTTATGTAGTATTACGTTATAACGTATGACGTCATGTAGTATTACGATATAACGTACAACGTTATGTCGTATTACGTCATAACGTATCATGTCATGTAGTATTACGTTATAACGTATGACGTTATGGAGTATTACGTTATAACGTATGAGGTCATGTGGTATTACGTTATTACGAATAACGTTATATTGTGTTACTTTATTACGTATGACGTCATGTAGTATTAGATTACAACGTATGACGTTATGTATTATTACGATATAACGTATGACGTTATGTAGTATTACGATATAACGTATGACGTTATGTAGTATTACGATATAACGTATGACGTTATGTAGTATTACGTTATAACGTATGACGATTATGTATTATTACGATATAACGTATGACGTTATGCAGTATTAGGTTATAACGTATGACGTCATGTAGTTTTGCGTTATAACGTATGACGTTATGTAGTATTACGATATAACGTATGACGTCATGTGGTATTACGTTAATGTGAAATAACGTTATATTGTGTCACTTTATGACGTATGACGTCATGTAGTATTACGTTTTAACGTATGACGGTATGTAGTATTGCGTAATTCCGTATAACGTTATATAGTGTTACGTTATAAAGTATGACGCCGTGTAGTATTACGTTATAACGTATGAGGTTATGTAGTATTACGATATAACGTATGACGTCATGTGGTATTACGTTATTGCGAATAACGTTATATTGTGTCACTTTATGACGTATGACGTCATGTAGTATTACGTTTTAACGTATGACGGTATGTAGTATTGCGTTATTCCGTATAACGTTATATAGTGTTACGTTATAAAGTATGACGTCGTGTAGTATTACGTTATAACGTATGACGTTATGTATTATTACGATATAACGTAATACGTTATGCAGAATTGGGTTATAACGTATGACGTCATGTAGTTTTGCGTTATAACGTATGACGTTACGTAGTATTACGTTATAACGTATGATGTTATGGAGTATTACGTTATAACGTATGACGTAATGTGGTAGTACTTTATTACGAATAACGTTATATTGTGTTACTTTATGACGTATGACGTCATGTAGTATTAGGTTACAACGTATGACGTTATGTATTATTACGATATAACGTATGACGTTATGCAGTATTAGGTTATAACGTATGACGTCATGTAGTTTTGCGTTATAACGTATGACGTTACGTAGTATTACGTTATAACGTATGATGTTATGGAGTATTACGTTATAACGTATGACGTCATGTGGTAGTACGTTATTACGAATAACGTTATATTGTGTTACTTTATGACGTATGACGTCATGTAGTATTAGGTTACAACGTATGACGTTATGTATTATTACGATATAACGTAATACGTTATGCAGAATTGGGTTATAACGTATGACGTCATGTAGTTTTGCGTTATAACGTATGACGTTACGTAGTATTACGTTATAACGTATGATGTTATGGAGTATTACGTTATAACGTATGACGTCATGTGGTAGTACGTTATTACGAATAACGTTATATTGTGTTACTTTATGACGTATGACCTCATGTAGTATTAGGTTACAACGTATGACGTTATGTATTATTACGATATAACGTATGACGTTATGCAGTATTAGGTTATAACGTATGACGTCATGTAGTTTTGCGTTATAACGTATGACGTTATGTAGTATTACGATATAACGTATGACGTCATGTGGTATTACGTTATTGCGAATAACGTTATATTGTGTCACTTTATGACGTATGACGCCATGTAGTATTACGTTTTAACGTATGACGGTATGTAGTATTGCGTTATTCCGTATAACGTTATATAGTGTTACGTTATAAAGTATGACGTCGTGTAGTATTACGTTATAACGTATGACGTTATGTATTATTACGATATAACGTATGACGTCATGCAGTATTACGTTATAACGTATGACGTCATGTAGTATTACGTTATAACGTATGACGGTATGTAGTATTGCGTTATTCCGTATAACGTTATATAGTGTTACGTTATAAAGTATGACGTCATGTAGTATTACGTTATAACGTATGACGGTATGTAGTATTGCGTTATTCCGTATAACGTTATATAGTGTTACGTTATAAAGTATGACGTCGTGTAGTATTACGTTATAACGTATGACGTTATGTATTATTACGATATAACGTATGACGTCATGTAGTATTACTTTATGACGTATGACGTCATGTAGTATTAGGTTACAACGTATGACGTTATGTATTATTACGATATAACGTATGACGTTATGCAGTATTAGGTTATAACGTATGACGTCATGTAGTTTTGCGTTATAACTTATGACGTTATGTAGTATTACGATACAACGTATGACGTCATGTGGTGTTGCGTTATTGCGAATAACGTTATATTGTGTTACTTTATGACGTATGACGTCATGTAGTATTACGTTATAACGTATGACGGTATGTAGTATTACGTTATTAAGTATAACGTTATATAGTGTTACTTTATGAAGTATGACGTTATGTTGTATTACGTTATAGCGTATGACGTTATGGAGCATTACGTTATAACGTATGAGGTCATGTGGTATTACATTAGTACGAATATCGTAATATTGTGTTACTTTATGACGTATGACGTCATGTAGTATTACTTTATGACGTATGATGGTATGTAGTATTACGTTATTCCGTATAACGTTATATAGTGTTACGTTATAAAGTATGACGTCGTGTAGTATTACGTTATAACGTATGACTTTATGGAGTATTACGTTATAACGTATGATGTCATGTGGTATTACGTCATTACGAATATCGTAATATTGTGTTACTTTATGACGTATGACGTCATGTAGTATTACTTTGTGACGTATGACGTCATGTAGTATTACTTTATGACGTATGACGTCATGTAGTATTAGGTTAAAACGTATGACGTTATGTATTATTACGATATAACGTATGACGTCATGTAGTACTACGTTATAACGTATGACGTCATGTAGTATTACGATATAACGTACAACGTTATGTCGTATTACGTTATAACGTATCATGCCATGTAGTATTACGTTATAACGTATGACGTTATGGAGTATTACGTTATAACGTATGAGGTCATGTGGTATTACGTTATTACGAATATCGTAATATTGTGATACTTTATGACGTATGACGCCATGTAGTATTACTTTATTACGTATGACGTCATGTAGTATTAGATTACAACGTATGACGTTATGTATTATTACGATATAACGTATGACGTTATGTAGTATTACGATATAACGTATGACGTTATGTACTATTACGATATAACGTATGACGTTATGTAGTATTACGTTATAACGTATGACGTCATGTAGTATTACGTTATAACGTATGACGGTATGTAGTATTGCGTTATTCCGTATAACGTTATATAGTGTTACGTTATAAAGTATGACGTCATGTAGTATTACGTTATAACGTATGACGTTATGTAGTATTACGATATAACGTATCATGCCATGTAGTATTACGTTATAACGTATGACGTTATGGAGTATTACGTTATAACGTATGAGGTCATGTGGTATTACGTTATTACGAATATCGTAATATTGTGATACTTTATGACGTATGACGCCATGTAGTATTACTTTATTACGTATGACGTCATGTAGTATTAGATTACAACGTATGACGTTATGTATTATTACGATATAACGAATGACGTCATGTAGTATTACGTTATAACGTATGACGGTATGTAGTATTACGATATAACCTATGACGTCATGTAGTATTACGATATAACGTACAACGTTATATAGAATTACGATATAACGTATGACGTCATGTGGTGTTACGTAATTGCGAATAACGTTATATTGTGTTACTTTATGACGTATGACGTCATATAGTATTACTTTATGACGTATGACGTCATGTAGTATTAGATTACAACGTACGACGTTATGTATTATTACGATATAACGTATGACGTTATGTAGTATTACGATATAACGTATGACGTTATGTAGTATTACGTTATAACGTATGACGATTATGTATTATTACGATATAACGTATGACGTTATGCAGTATTAGGTTATAACGTATGACGTCATGTAGTTTTGCGTTATAACGTATGACGTTATGTAGTATTACGATATAACGTATGACGTCATGTGGTATTACGTTAATGTGAAATAACGTTATATTGTGTCACTTTATGACGTATGACGTCATGTAGTATTACGTTTTAACGTATGACGGTATGTAGTATTGCGTAATTCCGTATAACGTTATATAGTGTTACGTTATAAAGTATGACGCCGTGTAGTATTACGTTATAACGTATGACGTTATGTAGTATTACGATATAACGTATGACGTCATGTGGTATTACGTTATTGCGAATAACGTTATATTGTGTCACTTTATGACGTATGACGTCATGTAGTATTACGTTTTAACGTATGACGGTATGTAGTATTGCGTTATTCCGTATAACGATATATAGTGTTACGTTATAAAGTATGACGTCGTGTAGTATTACGTTATAACGTATGACGTTATGTATTATTACGATATAACGTAATACGTTATGCAGAATTGGGTTATAACGTATGACGTCATGTAGTTTTGCGTTATAACGTATGACGTTACGTAGTATTACGTTATAACGTATGATGTTATGGAGTATTACGTTATAACGTATGACGTAATGTGGTAGTACTTTATTACGAATAACGTTATATTGTGTTACTTTATGACGTATGACGTCATGTAGTATTAGGTTACAACGTATGACGTTATGTATTATTACGATATAACGTAATACGTTATGCAGAATTGGGTTATAACGCATGACGTCATGTAGTTTTGCGTTATAACGTATGACGTTACGTAGTATTACGTTATAACGTATGATGTTATGGAGTATTACGTTATAACGTATGACGTCATGTGGTAGTACGTTATTACGAATAACGTTATATTGTGTTACTTTATGACGTATGACCTCATGTAGTATTAGGTTACAACGTATGACGTTATGTATTATTACGATATAACGTATGACGTTATGCAGTATTAGGTTATAACGTATGACGTCATGTAGTTTTGCGTTATAACGTATGACGTTATGTAGTATTACGATATAACGTATGACGTCATGTGGTATTACGTTATTGCGAATAACGTTATATTGTGTCACTTTATGACGTATGACGCCATGTAGTATTACGTTTTAACGTATGACGGTATGTAGTATTGCGTTATTCCGTATAACGTTATATAGTGTTACGTTATAAAGTATGACGTCGTGTAGTATTACGTTATAACGTATGACGTTATGTATTATTACGATATAACGTATGACGTCATGCAGTATTACGTTATAACGTATGACGTCATGTAGTATTACGTTATAACGTATGACGGTATGTAGTATTGCGTTATTCCGTATAACGTTATATAGTGTTACGTCATAAAGTATGACGTCATGTAGTATTACGTTTTAACGCATGACGGTATGTAGTATTGCGTTATTCCGTATAACGTTATATAGTGTTACGTTATAAAGTATGACGTCGTGTAGTATTACGTTATAACGTATGACGTTATGTATTATTACGATATAACGTATGACGTCATGCAGTATTACGTTATAACGTATGACTTTATGGAGTATTACGTTATAACGTATGATGTCATGTGGTATTACGTTATTACGAATATCGTAATATTGTGTTACTTTATGACGTATGACGTCATGTAGTATTACTTTGTGACGTATGACGTCATGTAGTATTACTTTATGACGTATGACGTCATGTAGTATTAGGTTAAAACGTATGACGTTATGTATTATTACGATATAAAGTATGACGTCATGTAGTACTACGTTATAACGTATGACGTCATGTAGTATTACGATATAACGTACAACGTTATGTCGTATTACGTTATAACGTATCATGCCATGTAGTATTACGTTATAACGTATGACGGTATGTAGCATTACGTTATTCCGCATAACGTTGTATAGTGTTACTTTATTACGTATGACGTCATGTAGTATTACGTTATAACGTATGACGGTATGTAGTATTACGATATAACCTATGACGTCATGTAGTATTACGATATAACGTACAACGTTATATAGAATTACGATATAACGTATGACGTCATGTGGTGTTACGTAATTGCGAATAACGTTATATTGTGTTACTTTATGACGTATGACGTCATATAGTATTACTTTATGACGTATGACGTCATGTAGTATTGGATTACAACGTACGACGTTATGTATTATTACGATATAACGTATGACGTTATGTAGTATTACGATATAACGTATGACGTTATGTAGAATTTCGATATAACGTATGACGTCATGTGGTGTTACGTAATTGCGAATAACGTTATATTGTGTTACTTTATGACGTATGACGTCATGTAGTATTAGATTACAACGTATGACGTTATGTATTATTACGATATAACGTATGACGTTATGCAGTATTAGGTTATAACGTATGACGTCATGTAGTTTGGAGTTATAACGTATGACGTTATGTAGTATTACGATATAACGTATGACGTCATGTGGTATTACGTTATTGCGAATAACGTTATATTGTGTCACTTTATGACGTATGACGTCATGTAGTATTACGTTTTAACGTATGACGGTATGTAGTATTGCGTTATTCCGTATAACGTTATATAGTGTTACGTTATAAAGTATGACGTCGTGTAGTATTACGTTATAACGTATGACGTTATGTATTATTACGATATAACGTATGACGTCATGTAGTATTACTTTATGACGTATGACGTCATGTAGTATTAGGTAACAACGTATGACGTTATGTATTATTACGATATAACGTATGACGTTATGCAGTATTAGGTTATAACGTATGACGTCATGTAGTTGTGCGTTATAACTTATGACGTTATGTAGTATTACGATACAACGTATGACGTCATGTGGTGTTACGTTATTGCGAATAACGTTATATTGCGTTACTTTATGACGTATGACGTCATGTAGTATTACGTTATAACGTATGACGGTATGTAGTATTACGTTATTCCGTATAACGTTATATAGTGTTACTTTATGAAGTATGACGTTATGTTGTATTACGTTATAGCGTATGACGTTATGGAGCATTACGTTATAACGTATGAGGTCATGTGGTATTACATTAGTACGAATATCGTAATATTGCGTTACTTTATGACGTATGACGTCATGTAGTATTACTTTATGACGTATGACGGTATGTAGTATTACGTTATTCCGTATAACGTTATATAGTGTTACGTTATAAAGTATGACGTCGTGTAGTATTACGTTATAACGTATGACTTTATGGAGTATTACGTTATAACGTATGATGTCATGTGGTATTACGTTATTACGTATATCGTAATATTGTGTTACTTTATGACGTATGACGTCATGTAGTATTACTTTGTGACGTATGACGTCATGTAGTATTACTTTATGACGTATGACGTTATGTAGTATTAGGTTACAACGTATGACGTTATGTATTATTACGATATAACGAATGACGTCATGTAGTATTACGATATAACGTACAACGTTATGTCGTATTACGTTATAACGTATCATGTCATGTTGTATTACGTTATAGCGTATGACGTTATGGAGCATTACGTTATAACGTATGAGGTCATGTGGTATTACATTAGTACGAATATCGTAATATTGCGTTACTTTATGACGTATGACGTCATGTAGTATTACTTTATGACGTATGACGGTATGTAGTATTACGTTATTCCGTATAACGTTATATAGTGTTACGTTATAAAGTATGACGTCGTGTAGTATTACGTTATAACGTATGACTTTATGGAGTATTACGTTATAACGTATGATGTCATGTGGTATTACGTTATTACGTATATCGTAATATTGTGTTACTTTATGACGTATGACGTCATGTAGTATTACTTTGTGACGTATGACGTCATGTAGTATTACTTTATGACGTATGACGTTATGTAGTATTAGGTTACAACGTATGACGTTATGTATTATTACGATATAACGAATGACGTCATGTAGTATTACGATATAACGTACAACGTTATGTCGTATTACGTTATAACGTATCATGTCATGTGGTATTACGTTATAACGTATGACATTATGGAGTATTACGTTATAACGTATGAGGTCATGTGGTATTACGTTATTACGAATATCGTAATATTGTGATACTTTATGACGTATGACGCCATGTAGTATTACTTTATTACGTATGACGTCATGTAGTATTAGATTACAACGTATGACGTTATGTATTATTACGATATAACGTATGACGTTATGTAGTATTACGATATAACGTATGACGTTATGTAGTATTACGATATAACGTATGACGTTATGTAGTATTACGTTATAACGTATGACGTCATGTAGTATTACGTTATAACGTATGACGGTATGTAGTATTGCGTTATTCCGTATAACGTTATATAGTGTTACGTTATAAAGTATGACGTCATGTAGTATTACGTTATAACGTATGACGTCATGTAGTATTACGATATAACGTACAACGTTATGTCGTATTACGTCATAACGTATCATGTCATGTAGTATTACGTTATAACGTATGACGTTATGGAGTATTACGTTATAACGTATGAGGTCATGTGGTATTACGTTATTACGAATAACGTTATATTGTGTTACTTTATTACGTATGACGTCATGTAGTATTAGATTACAACGTATGACGTTATGTATTATTACGATATAACGTATGACGTTATGTAGTATTACGATGTAACGTATGACGTTATGTAGTATTACGATATAACGTATGACGTTATGTAGTATTACGTTATAACGTATGACGATTATGTATTATTACGATATAACGTATGACGTTATGCAGTATTAGGTTATAACGTATGACGTCATGTAGTTTTGCGTTATAACGTATGACGTTATGTAGTATTACGATATAACGTATGACGTCATGTGGTATTACGTTAATGTGAAATAACGTTATATTGTGTCACTTTATGACGTATGACGTCATGTAGTATTACGTTTTAACGTATGACGGTATGTAGTATTGCGTAATTCCGTATAACGTTATATAGTGTTACGTTATAAAGTATGACGTCGTGTAGTATTACGTTATAACGTATGACGTTATGTAGTATTACGATATAACGTATGACGTCATGTGGTATTACGTTATTGCGAATAACGTTATATTGTGTCACTTTATGACGTATGACGTCATGTAGTATTACGTTTTAACGTATGACGGTATGTAGTATTGCGTTATTCCGTATAACGTTATATAGTGTTACGTTATAAAGTATGACGTCGTGTAGTATTACGTTATAACGTATGACGTTATGTAGTATTACGATATAACGTATGACGTCATGTAGTTTTGCGTTATAACGTATGACGTTATGTAGTATTACGATATAACGTATGACGTCATGTGGTATTACGTTAATGTGAAATAACGTTATATTGTGTCACTTTATGACGTATGACGTCATGTAGTATTACTTTGTGACGTATGACGTCATGTAGTATTACTTTATGACGTATGACGTTATGTAGTATTAGGTTACAACGTATGACGTTATGTATTATTACGATATAACGAATGACGTCATGTAGTATTACGATATAACGTACAACGTTATGTCGTATTACGTTATAACGTATCATGTCATGTAGTATTACGTTATAACGTATGACATTATGGAGTATTACGTTATAACGTATGAGGTCATGTGGTATTACGTTATTACGAATATCGTAATATTGTGATACTTTATGACGTATGACGCCATGTAGTATTACTTTATTACGTATGACGTCATGTAGTATTAGATTACAACGTATGACGTTATGTATTATTACGATATAACGTATGACGTTATGTAGTATTACGATATAACGTATGACGTTATGTAGTATTACGATATAACGTATGACGTTATGTAGTATTACGTTATAACGTATCATGTCATGTAGTATTACGTTATAACGTATGACATTATGGAGTATTACGTTATAACGTATGACGTTATGTAGTATTACGATATAACGTATGACGTCATGTGGTATTACGTTATTGCGAATAACGTTATATTGTGTCACTTTATGACGTATGACGTCATGTAGTATTACGTTTTAACGTATGACGGTATGTAGTATTGCGTTATTCCGTATAACGTTATATAGTGTTACGTTATAAAGTATGACGTCGTGTAGTATTACGTTATAACGTATGACGTTATGTAGTATTACGATATAACGTATGACGTCGTGTAGTATTACGTTATAACGTATGACGTTATGTAGTATTACGATATAACGTATGACGTCATGTAGTTTTGCGTTATAACGTATGACGTTATGTAGTATTACGATATAACGTATGACGTCATGTGGTATTACGTTAATGTGAAATAACGTTATATTGTGTCACTTTATGACGTATGACGTCATGTAGTATTACTTTGTGACGTATGACGTCATGTAGTATTACTTTATGACGTATGACGTTATGTAGTATTAGGTTACAACGTATGACGTTATGTATTATTACGATATAACGAATGACGTCATGTAGTATTACGATATAACGTACAACGTTATGTCGTATTACGTTATAACGTATCATGTCATGTAGTATTACGTTATAACGTATGACATTATGGAGTATTACGTTATAACGTATGAGGTCATGTGGTATTACGTTATTACGAATATCGTAATATTGTGATACTTTATGACGTATGACGCCATGTAGTATTACTTTATTACGTATGACGTCATGTAGTATTAGATTACAACGTATGACGTTATGTATTATTACGATATAACGTATGACGTTATGTAGTATTACGATATAACGTATGACGTTATGTAGTATTACGATATAACGTATGACGTTATGTAGTATTACGTTATAACGTATGACGTCATGTAGTATTACGTTATAACGTATGACGGTATGTAGTATTGCGTTATTCCGTATAAGGTTATATAGTGTTACGTTATAAAGTATGACGTCATGTAGTATTACGTTATAACGTATGACGTCATGTAGTATTACGATATAACGTACAACGTTATGTCGTATTACGTCATAACGTATCATGTCATGTAGTATTACGTTATAACGTATGACGTTATGGAGTATTACGTTATAACGTATGAGGTCATGTGGTATTACGTTATTACGAATAACGTTATATTGTGTTACTTTATTACGTATGACGTCATGTAGTATTAGATTACAACGTATGACGTTATGTATTATTACGATATAACGTATGACGTTATGTAGTATTACGATATAACGTATGACGTTATGTAGTATTACGATATAACGTATGACGTTATGTAGTATTACGTTATAACGTATGACGATTATGTATTATTACGATATAACGTATGACGTTATGCAGTATTAGGTTATAACGTATGACGTCATGTAGTTTTGCGTTATAACGTATGACGTTATGTAGTATTACGATATAACGTATGACGTCATGTGGTATTACGTTAATGTGAAATAACGTTATATTGTGTCACTTTATGACGTATGACGTCATGTAGTATTACGTTTTAACGTATGACGGTATGTAGTATTGCGTAATTCCGTATAACGTTATATAGTGTTACGTTATAAAGTATGACGCCGTGTAGTATTACGTTATAACGTATGACGTTATGTAGTATTACGTTATAACGTATGACGTCATGTGGTATTACGTTATTGCGAATAACGTTATATTGTGTCACTTTATGACGTATGACGTCATGTAGTATTACGTTTTAACGTATGACGGTATGTAGTATTGCGTTATTCCGTATAACGTTATATAGTGTTACGTTATAAAGTATGACGTCGTGTAGTATTACGTTATAACGTATGACGTTATGTATTATTACGATATAACGTAATACGTTATGCAGAATTGGGTTATAACGTATGACGTCATGTAGTTTTGCGTTATAACGTATGACGTTACGTAGTATTACGTTATAACGTATGATGTTATGGAGTATTACGTTATAACGTATGACGTAATGTGGTAATACTTTATTACGAATAACGTTATATTGTGTTACTTTATGACGTATGACGTCATGTAGTATTAGGTTACAACGTATGACGTTATGTATTATTACGATATAACGTATGACGTTATGCAGTATTAGGTTATAACGTATGACGTCATGTAGTTTTGCGTTATAACGTATGACGTTACGTAGTATTACGTTATAACGTATGATGTTATGGAGTATTACGTTATAACGTATGACGTCATGTGGTAGTACGTTATTACGAATAACGTTATATTGTGTTACTTTATGACGTATGACGTCATGTAGTATTAGGTTACAACGTATGACGTTATGTATTATTACGATATAACGTAATACGTTATGCAGAATTGGGTTATAACGTATGACGTCATGTAGTTTTGCGTTATAACGTATGACGTTACGTAGTATTACGTTATAACGTATGATGTTATGGAGTATTACGTTATAACGTATGACGTCATGTGGTAGTACGTTATTACGAATAACGTTATATTGTGTTACTTTATGACGTATGACCTCATGTAGTATTAGGTTACAACGTATGACGTTATGTATTATTACGATATAACGTATGACGTTATGCAGTATTAGGTTATAACGTATGACGTCATGTAGTTTTGCGTTATAACGTATGACGTTATGTAGTATTACGATATAACGTATGACGTCATGTGGTATTACGTTATTGCGAATAACGTTATATTGTGTCACTTTATGACGTATGGCGCCATGTAGTATTACGTTTTAACGTATGACGGTATGTAGTATTGCGTTATTCCGTATAACGTTATATAGTGTTACGTTATAAAGTATGACGTCGTGTAGTATTACGTTATAACGTATGACGTTATGTATTATTACGATATAACGTATGACGTCATGCAGTATTACGTTATAACGTATGACGTCATGTAGTATTACGTTATAACGTATGACGGTATGTAGTATTGCGTTATTCCGTATAACGTTATATAGTGTTACGTCATAAAGTATGACGTCATGTAGTATTACGTTTTAACGCATGACGGTATGTAGTATTGCGTTATTCCGTATAACGTTATATAGTGTTACGTTATAAAGTATGACGTCGTGTAGTATTACGTTATAACGTATGACGTTATGTATTATTACGATATAACGTATGACGTCATGTAGTATTACTTTATGACGTATGACGTCATGTAGTATTAGGTTACAACGTATGACGTTATGTATTATTACGATATAACGTATGACGTTATGCAGTATTAGGTTATAACGTATGACGTCATGTAGTTTTGCGTTATAACTTATGACGTTATGTAGTATTACGATACAACGTATGACGTCATGTGGTGTTGCGTTATTGCGAATAACGTTATATTGTGTTACTTTATGACGTATGACGTCATGTAGTATTACGTTATAACGTATGACGGTATGTAGTATTACGTTATTAAGTATAACGTTATATAGTGTTACTTTATGAAGTATGACGTTATGTTGTATTAGGTTATAGCGTATGACGTTATGGAGCATTACGTTATAACGTATGAGGTCATGTGGTATTACATTAGTACGAATATCGTAATATTGTGTTACTTTATGACGTATGACGTCATGTAGTATTACTTTATGACGTATGATGGTATGTAGTATTACGTTATTCCGTATAACGTTATATAGTGTTACGTTATAAAGTATGACGTCGTGTAGTATTACGTTATAACGTATGACTTTATGGAGTATTACGTTATAACGTATGATGTCATGTGGTATTACGTCATTACGAATATCGTAATATTGTGTTACTTTATGACGTATGACGTCATGTAGTATTACTTTGTGACGTATGACGTCATGTAGTATTACTTTATGACGTATGACGTCATGTAGTATTAGGTTAAAACGTATGACGTTATGTATTATTACGATATAACGTATGACGTCATGTAGTACTACGTTATAACGTATGACGTCATGTAGTATTACGATATAACGTACAACGTTATGTCGTATTACGTTATAACGTATCATGCCATGTAGTATTACGTTATAACGTATGACGTTATGGAGTATTACGTTATAACGTATGAGGTCATGTGGTATTACGTTATTACGAATATCGTAATATTGTGATACTTTATGACGTATGACGCCATGTAGTATTACTTTATTACGTATGACGTCATGTAGTATTAGATTACAACGTATGACGTTATGTATTATTACGATATAACGTATGACGTTATGTAGTATTACGATATAACGTATGACGTTATGTACTATTACGATATAACGTATGACGTTATGTAGTATTACGTTATAACGTATGACGTCATGTAGTATTACGTTATAACGTATGACGGTATGTAGTATTGCGTTATTCCGTATAACGTTATATAGTGTTACGTTATAAAGTATGACGTCATGTAGTATTACGTTATAACGTATGACGTTATGTAGTATTACGATATAACGTATCATGCCATGTAGTATTACGTTATAACGTATGACGTTATGGAGTATTACGTTATAACGTATGAGGTCATGTGGTATTACGTTATTACGAATATCGTAATATTGTGATACTTTATGACGTATGACGCCATGTAGTATTACTTTATTACGTATGACGTCATGTAGTATTAGATTACAACGTATGACGTTATGTATTATTACGATATAACGTATGACGTCATGTAGTATTACGTTATAACGTATGACGGTATGTAGTATTACGATATAACCTATGACGTCATGTAGTATTACGATATAACGTACAACGTTATATAGAATTACGATATAACGTATGACGTCATGTGGTGTTACGTAATTGCGAATAACGTTATATTGTGTTACTTTATGACGTATGACGTCATATAGTATTACTTTATGACGTATGACGTCATGTAGTATTAGATTACAACGTACGACGTTATGTATTATTACGATATAACGTATGACGTTATGTAGTATTACGATATAACGTATGACGTTATGTAGTATTACGTTATAACGTATGACGATTATGTATTATTACGATATAACGTATGACGTTATGCAGTATTAGGTTATAACGTATGACGTCATGTAGTTTTGCGTTATAACGTATGACGTTATGTAGTATTACGATATAACGTATGACGTCATGTGGTATTACGTTAATGTGAAATAACGTTATATTGTGTCACTTTATGACGTATGACGTCATGTAGTATTACGTTTTAACGTATGACGGTATGTAGTATTGCGTAATTCCGTATAACGTTATATAGTGTTACGTTATAAAGTATGACGCCGTGTAGTATTACGTTATAACGTATGACGTTATGTAGTATTACGATATAACGTATGACGTCATGTGGTATTACGTTATTGCGAATAACGTTATATTGTGTCACTTTATGACGTATGACGTCATGTAGTATTACGTTTTAACGTATGACGGTATGTAGTATTGCGTTATTCCGTATAACGATATATAGTGTTACGTTATAAAGTATGACGTCGTGTAGTATTACGTTATAACGTATGACGTTATGTATTATTACGATATAACGTAATACGTTATGCAGAATTGGGTTATAACGTATGACGTCATGTAGTTTTGCGTTATAACGTATGACGTTACGTAGTATTACGTTATAACGTATGATGTTATGGAGTATTACGTTATAACGTATGACGTAATGTGGTAGTACTTTATTACGAATAACGTTATATTGTGTTACTTTATGACGTATGACGTCATGTAGTATTAGGTTACAACGTATGACGTTATGTATTATTACGATATAACGTAATACGTTATGCAGAATTGGGTTATAACGCATGACGTCATGTAGTTTTGCGTTATAACGTATGACGTTACGTAGTATTACGTTATAACGTATGATGTTATGGAGTATTACGTTATAACGTATGACGTCATGTGGTAGTACGTTATTACGAATAACGTTATATTGTGTTACTTTATGACGTATGACCTCATGTAGTATTAGGTTACAACGTATGACGTTATGTATTATTACGATATAACGTATGACGTTATGCAGTATTAGGTTATAACGTATGACGTCATGTAGTTTTGCGTTATAACGTATGACGTTATGTAGTATTACGATATAACGTATGACGTCATGTGGTATTACGTTATTGCGAATAACGTTATATTGTGTCACTTTATGACGTATGACGCCATGTAGTATTACCTTATAACGTATGACGTTATGTAGTATTGCGTTATTCCGTATAACGTTATATAGTGTTACGTTATAAAGTATGACGTCGTGTAGTATTACGTTATAACGTATGACGTTATGTATTATTACGATATAACGTATGACGTCATGCAGTATTACGTTATAACGTATGACGTCATGTAGTATTACGTTATAACGTATGACGGTATGTAGTATTGCGTTATTCCGTATAACGTTATATAGTGTTACGTCATAAAGTATGACGTCATGTAGTATTACGTTTTAACGCATGACGGTATGTAGTATTGCGTTATTCCGTATAACGTTATATAGTGTTACGTTATAAAGTATGACGTCGTGTAGTATTACGTTATAACGTATGACGTTATGTATTATTACGATATAACGTATGACGTCATGCAGTATTACGTTATAACGTATGACTTTATGGAGTATTACGTTATAACGTATGATGTCATGTGGTATTACGTTATTACGAATATCGTAATATTGTGTTACTTTATGACGTATGACGTCATGTAGTATTACTTTGTGACGTATGACGTCATGTAGTATTACTTTATGACGTATGACGTCATGTAGTATTAGGTTAAAACGTATGACGTTATGTATTATTACGATATAAAGTATGACGTCATGTAGTACTACGTTATAACGTATGACGTCATGTAGTATTACGATATAACGTACAACGTTATGTCGTATTACGTTATAACGTATCATGCCATGTAGTATTACGTTATAACGTATGACGGTATGTAGCATTACGTTATTCCGCATAACGTTGTATAGTGTTACTTTATTACGTATGACGTCATGTAGTATTACGTTATAACGTATGACGGTATGTAGTATTACGATATAACCTATGACGTCATGTAGTATTACGATATAACGTACAACGTTATATAGAATTACGATATAACGTATGACGTCATGTGGTGTTACGTAATTGCGAATAACGTTATATTGTGTTACTTTATGACGTATGACGTCATATAGTATTACTTTATGACGTATGACGTCATGTAGTATTGGATTACAACGTACGACGTTATGTATTATTACGATATAACGTATGACGTTATGTAGTATTACGATATAACGTATGACGTTATGTAGAATTTCGATATAACGTATGACGTCATGTGGTGTTACGTAATTGCGAATAACGTTATATTGTGTTACTTTATGACGTATGACGTCATGTAGTATTAGATTACAACGTATGACGTTATGTATTATTACGATATAACGTATGACGTTATGCAGTATTAGGTTATAACGTATGACGTCATGTAGTTTGGAGTTATAACGTATGACGTTATGTAGTATTACGATATAACGTATGACGTCATGTGGTATTACGTTATTGCGAATAACGTTATATTGTGTCACTTTATGACGTATGACGTCATGTAGTATTACGTTTTAACGTATGACGGTATGTAGTATTGCGTTATTCCGTATAACGTTATATAGTGTTACGTTATAAAGTATGACGTCGTGTAGTATTACGTTATAACGTATGACGTTATGTATTATTACGATATAACGTATGACGTCATGTAGTATTACTTTATGACGTATGACGTCATGTAGTATTAGGTAACAACGTATGACGTTATGTATTATTACGATATAACGTATGACGTTATGCAGTATTAGGTTATAACGTATGACGTCATGTAGTTTTGCGTTATAACTTATGACGTTATGTAGTATTACGATACAACGTATGACGTCATGTGGTGTTACGTTATTGCGAATAACGTTATATTGCGTTACTTTATGACGTATGACGTCATGTAGTATTACGTTATAACGTATGACGGTATGTAGTATTACGTTATTCCGTATAACGTTATATAGTGTTACTTTATGAAGTATGACGTTATGTTGTATTACGTTATAGCGTATGACGTTATGGAGCATTACGTTATAACGTATGAGGTCATGTGGTATTACATTAGTACGAATATCGTAATATTGCGTTACTTTATGACGTATGACGTCATGTAGTATTACTTTATGACGTATGACGGTATGTAGTATTACGTTATTCCGTATAACGTTATATAGTGTTACGTTATAAAGTATGACGTCGTGTAGTATTACGTTATAACGTATGACTTTATGGAGTATTACGTTATAACGTATGATGTCATGTGGTATTACGTTATTACGTATATCGTAATATTGTGTTACTTTATGACGTATGACGTCATGTAGTATTACTTTGTGACGTATGACGTCATGTAGTATTACTTTATGACGTATGACGTTATGTAGTATTAGGTTACAACGTATGACGTTATGTATTATTACGATATAACGAATGACGTCATGTAGTATTACGATATAACGTACAACGTTATGTCGTATTACGTTATAACGTATCATGTCATGTGGTATTACGTTATAACGTATGACATTATGGAGTATTACGTTATAACGTATGAGGTCATGTGGTATTACGTTATTACGAATATCGTAATATTGTGATACTTTATGACGTATGACGCCATGTAGTATTACTTTATTACGTATGACGTCATGTAGTATTAGATTACAACGTATGACGTTATGTATTATTACGATATAACGTATGACGTTATGTAGTATTACGATATAACGTATGACGTTATGTAGTATTACGATATAACGTATGACGTTATGTAGTATTACGTTATAACGTATGACGTCATGTAGTATTACGTTATAACGTATGACGGTATGTAGTATTGCGTTATTCCGTATAACGTTATATAGTGTTACGTTATAAAGTATGACGTCATGTAGTATTACGTTATAACGTATGACGTCATGTAGTATTACGATATAACGTACAACGTTATGTTGTATTACGTCATAACGTATCATGTCATGTAGTATTACGTTATAACGTATGACGTTATGGAGTATTACGTTATAACGTATGAGGTCATGTGGTATTACGTTATTACGAATAACGTTATATTGTGTTACTTTATTACGTATGACGTCATGTAGTATTAGATTACAACGTATGACGTTATGTATTATTACGATATAACGTATGACGTTATGTAGTATTACGATGTAACGTATGACGTTATGTAGTATTACGATATAACGTATGACGTTATGTAGTATTACGTTATAACGTATGACGATTATGTATTATTACGATATAACGTATGACGTTATGCAGTATTAGGTTATAACGTATGACGTCATGTAGTTTTGCGTTATAACGTATGACGTTATGTAGTATTACGATATAACGTATGACGTCATGTGGTATTACGTTAATGTGAAATAACGTTATATTGTGTCACTTTATGACGTATGACGTCATGTAGTATTACGTTTTAACGTATGACGGTATGTAGTATTGCGTAATTCCGTATAACGTTATATAGTGTTACGTTATAAAGTATGACGTCGTGTAGTATTACGTTATAACGTATGACGTTATGTAGTATTACGATATAACGTATGACGTCATGTGGTATTACGTTATTGCGAATAACGTTATATTGTGTCACTTTATGACGTATGACGTCATGTAGTATTACGTTTTAACGTATGACGGTATGTAGTATTGCGTTATTCCGTATAACGTTATATAGTGTTACGTTATAAAGTATGACGTCGTGTAGTATTACGTTATAACGTATGACGTTATGTATTATTACGATATAACGTAATACGTTATGCAGAATTGGGTTATAACGTATGACGTCATGTAGTTTTGCGTTATAACGTATGACGTTACGTAGTATTACGTTATAACGTATGATGTTATGGAGTATTACGTTATAACGTATGACGTAATGTGGTAGTACTTTATTACGAATAACGTTATATTGTGTTACTTTATGACGTATGACGTCATGTAGTATTACGTTATAACGTATGACGTCATGTAGTATTACGATATAACGTACAACGTTATGTCGTATTACGTTATAACGTATCATGTCATGTAGTATTACGTTATAACGTATGACGTTATGGAGTATTACGTTATAACGTATGAGGTCATGTGGTATTACGTTAATGCGAATAACGTTATATTGTGTCACTTTATAACGTATGACGTCATGTAGTATTACGTTTTAACGCATGACGGTATGTAGTATTGCGTTATTCCGTATAACGTTATATAGTGTTACGTTATAAAGTATGACGTCGTGTAGTATTACGTTATAACGTATGACGTTATGTATTATTACGATATAACGTATGACGTCATGTAGTATTACGTTATGACGTATGACGTCATGTAGTATTAGGTTACAACGTATGACGTTATGTATTATTACGATATAACGTATGACGTTATGCAGTATTAGGTTATAACGTATGACGTCATGTAGTTTTGCGTTATAACTTATGACGTTATGTAGTATTACGATACAACGTATGACGTCATGTGGTGTTACGTTATTGCGAATAACGTTATATTGTGTTACTTTATGACGTATGACGTCATGTAGTATTACGTTATAACGTATGACGGTATGTAGTATTACGTTATTCCGTATAACGTTATATAGTGTTACTTTATGAAGTATGACGTTATGTTGAATTACGTTATAGCGTATGACGTTATGGAGCATTACGTTATAACGTATGAGGTCATGTGGTATTACATTAGTACGAATATCGTAATATTGTGTTACTTTATGACGTATGACGTCATGTAGTACTACTTTATGACGTATGACGGTATGTAGTATTACGTTATTCCGTATAACGTTATATAGTGTTACGTTATAAAGTATGACGTCGTGTAGTATTACGTTATAACGTATGACTTTATGGAGTATTACGTTATAACGTATGATGTCATGTGGTATTACGTTATTACGAATATCGTAATATTGTGTTACTTTATGACGTATGACGTCATGTAGTATTACTTTATGACGTATGACGTCATGTAGTATTAGGTTACAACGTATGACGTTATGTATTATTACGATATAACGTATGACGTTATGCAGTATTAGGTTATAACGTATGACGTCATGTAGTTTTGCGTTATAACTTATGACGTTATGTAGTATTACGATACAACGTATGACGTCATGTGGTGTTACGTTATTGCGAATAACGTTATATTGTGTTACTTTATGACGTATGACGTCATGTAGTATTACGTTATAACGTATGACGGTATGTAGTATTACGTTATTCCGTATAACGTTATATAGTGTTACCTTATGAAGTATGACGTTATGTTGTATTACGTTATAGCGTATGACGTTATGGAGCATTACGTTATAACGTATGAGGTCATGTGGTATTACATTAGTACGAATATCGTAATATTGTGTTACTTTATGACGTATGACGTCATGTAGTACTACTTTATGACGTATGACGGTATGTAGTATTACGTTATTCCGTATAACGTTATATAGTGTTACGTTATAAAGTATGACGTCGTGTAGTATTACGTTATAACGTATGACTTTATGGAGTATTACGTTATAACGTATGATGTCATGTGGTATTACGTTATTACGAATATCGTAATATTGTGTTACTTTATGACGTATGACGTCATGTAGTATTACTTTGTGACGTATGACGTCATGTAGTATTACTTTATGACGTATGACGTCATGTAGTATTAGGTTAAAACGTATGACGTTATGTATTATTACGATATAACGTATGACGTCATGTAGTACTACGTTATAACGTATGACGTCATGTAGTATTACGATATAACGTACAACGTTATGTCGTATTACGTTATAACGTATCATGCCATGTAGTATTACGTTATAACGTATGACGTTATGGAGTATTACGTTATAACGTATGAGGTCATGTGGTATTACGTTATTACGAATATCGTAATATTGTGATACTTTATGACGTATGACGCCATGTAGTATTACTTTATTACGTATGACGTCATGTAGTATTAGATTACAACGTATGACGTTATGTATTATTACGATATAACGTATGACGTTATGTAGTATTACGATATAACGTATGACGTTATGTACTATTACGATATAACGTATGACGTTATGTAGTATTACGTTATAACGTATGACGTCATGTAGTATTACGTTATAACGTATGACGGTATGTAGTATTGCGTTATTCCGTATAACGTTATATAGTGTTACGTTATAAAGTATGACGTCATGTAGTATTACGTTATAACGTATGACGTTATGTATTATTACGATATAACGTATGACGTTATGTATTATTACGATATAACGTATGACGTCATGTAGTATTACGTTATAACGTATGACGTCATGTAGTATTACGTTATAACGTATGGCGTTATGTAGTATTACGATATAACGTATGACGTCATGTGGTATTACGTTATTGCGAATAACGTTATATTGTGTTACTTCATGATGTATGACGTCATGTAGTATTACGTTATAACGTATGACGGTATGTAGTATTACGTTATTCCGCATAACGTTGTATAGTGTTACTTTATTACGTATGACGTCATGTAGTATTACGTTATAACGTATGACGGTATGTAGTATTACGATATAACCTATGACGTCATGTAGTATTACGATATAACGTACAACGTTATATAGAATTACGATATAACGTATGACGTCATGTGGTGTTACGTAATTGCGAATAACGTTATATTGTGTTACTTTATGACGTATGACGTCATATAGTATTACTTTATGACGTATGACGTCATGTAGTATTAGATTACAACGTACGACGTTATGTATTATTACGATATAACGTATGACGTTATGTAGTATTACGATATAACGTATGACGTTATGCAGAATTTCGATATAACGTATGACGTCATGTGGTGTTACGTAATTGCGAATAACGTTATATTGTGTTACTTTATGACGTATGACGTCATGTAGTATTAGATTACAACGTATGACGTTATGTATTATTACGATATAACGTATGACGTTATGCAGTATTAGGTTATAACGTATGACGTCATGTAGTTTGGAGTTATAACGTATGACGTTATGTAGTATTACGATATAACGTATGACGTCATGTGGTATTACGTTATTACGAATAACGTTATATTGTGTCACTTTATGACGTATGACGTCATGTAGTATTACGTTTTAACGTATGACGGTATGTAGTATTGCGTTATTCCGTATAACGTTATATAGTGTTACGTTATAAAGTATGACGTCGTGTAGTATTACGTTATAACGTATGACGTTATGTATTATTACGATATAACGTATGACGTCATGTAGTATTACGTTATAACGTATGACGTCATGTAGTATTACGTTATAACGTATGGCGTTATGTAGTATTACGATATAACGTATGACGTCATGTGGTATTACGTTATTGCGAATAACGTTATATTGTGTTACTTCATGATGTATGACGTCATGTAGTATTACGTTATAACGTATGACGGTATGTAGTATTACGTTATTCCGCATAACGTTGTATAGTGTTACTTTATTACGTATGACGTCATGTAGTATTACGTTATAACGTATGACGGTATGTAGTATTACGATATAACCTATGACGTCATGTAGTATTACGATATAACGTACAACGTTATATAGAATTACGATATAACGTATGACGTCATGTGGTGTTACGTAATTGCGAATAACGTTATATTGTGTTACTTTATGACGTATGACGTCATATAGTATTACTTTATGACGTATGACGTCATATAGTATTACTTTATGACGTATGACGTCATGTAGTATTAGATTACAACGTACGACGTTATGTATTATTACGATATAACGTATGACGTTATGTAGTATTACGATATAACGTATGACGTTATGTAGAATTTCGATATAACGTATGACGTCATGTGGTGTTACGTAATTGCGAATAACGTTATATTGTGTTACTTTATGACGTATGACGTCATGTAGTATTAGATTACAACGTATGACGTTATGTATTATTACGATATAACGTATGACGTTATGCAGTATTAGGTTATAACGTATGACGTCGTGTAGTTTGGAGTTATAACGTATGACGTTATGTAGTATTACGATATAACGTATGACGTCATGTGGTATTACGTTATTACGAATAACGTTATATTGTGTCACTTTATGACGTATGACGTCATGTAGTATTACGTTTTAACGTATGACGGTATGTAGTATTGCGTTATTCCGTATAACGTTATATAGTGTTACGTTATAAAGTATGACGTCGTGTAGTATTACGTTATAACGTATGACGTTATGTATTATTACGATATAACGTATGACGTCATGTAGTATTACTTTATGACGTATGACGTCATGTAGTATTAGGTAACAACGTATGACGTTATGTATTATTACGATATAACGTATGACGTTATGCAGTATTAGGTTATAACGTATGACGTCATGTAGTTTTGCGTTATAACTTATGACGTTATGTAGTATTACGATACAACGTATGACGTCATGTGGTGTTACGTTATTGCGAATAACGTTATATTGCGTTACTTTATGACGTATGACGTCATGTAGTATTACGTTATAACGTATGACGGTATGTAGTATTACGTTATTCCGTATAACGTTATATAGTGTTACTTTATGAAGTATGACGTTATGTTGTATTACGTTATAGCGTATGACGTTATGGAGCATTACGTTATAACGTATGAGGTCATGTAGTATTACATTAGTACGAATATCGTAATATTGTGTTACTTTATGACGTATGACGTCATGTAGTATTACTTTATTACGTATGACGGTATGTAGTATTACGTTATTCCGTATAACGTTATATAGTGTTACGTTATAAAGTATGACGTCGTGTAGTATTACGTTATAACGTATGACTTTATGGAGTATTACGTTATAACGTATGATGTCATGTGGTATTACGTTATTACGTATATCGTAATATTGTGTTACTTTATGACGTATGACGTCATGTAGTATTACTTTGTGACGTATGACGTCATGTAGTATTACTTTATGACGTATGACGTTATGTAGTATTAGGTTACAACGTATGACGTTATGTATTATTACGATATAACGAATGACGTCATGTAGTATTACGATATAACGTACAACGTTATGTCGTATTACGTTATAACGTATCATGTCATGTAGTATTACGTTATAACGTATGACATTATGGAGTATTACGTTATAACGTATGAGGTCATGTGGTATTACGTTATTACGAATATCGTAATATTGTGATACTTTATGACGTATGACGCCATGTAGTATTACTTTATTACGTATGACGTCATGTAGTATTAGATTACAACGTATGACGTTATGTATTATTACGATATAACGTATGACGTTATGTAGTATTACGATATAACGTATGACGTTATGTAGTATTACGATATAACGTATGACGTTATGTAGTATTACGTTATAACGTATGACGTCATGTAGTATTACGTTATAACGTATGACGGTATGTAGTATTGCGTTATTCCGTATAACGTTATATAGTGTTACGTTATAAAGTATGACGTCATGTAGTATTACGTTATAACGTATGACGTCATGTAGTATTACGATATAACGTACAACGTTATGTCGTATTACGTCATAACGTATCATGTCATGTAGTATTACGTTATAACGTATGACGTTATGGAGTATTACGTTATAACGTATGAGGTCATGTGGTATTACGTTATTACGAATAACGTTATATTGTGTTACTTTATTACGTATGACGTCATGTAGTATTAGATTACAACGTATGACGTTATGTATTATTACGATATAACGTATGACGTTATGTAGTATTACGATATAACGTATGACGTTATGTAGTATTACGATATAACGTATGACGTTATGTAGTATTACGATATAACGTATGACGTTATGTAGTATTACGATATAACGTATGACGTTATGTAGTATTACGTTATAACGTATGACGTTATGTAGTATTACGATATAACGTATGACGTTATGTAGTATTACGATATAACGTATGACGTCATGTGGTATTACGTTATTGCGAATAACGTTATATTGTGTCACTTTATGACGTATGACGTCATGTAGTATTACGTTTTAACGTATGACGGTATGTAGTATTGCGTTATTCCGTATAACGTTATATAGTGTTACGTTATAAAGTATGACGTCGTGTAGTATTACGTTATAACGTATGACGTTATGTATTATTACGATATAACGTAATACGTTATGCAGAATTGTGTTATAACGTATGACGTCATGTAGTTTTGCGTTATAACGTATGACGTTACGTAGTATTACGTTATAACGTATGATGTTATGGAGTATTACGTTATAACGTATGACGTAATGTGGTAGTACTTTATTACGAATAACGTTATATTGTGTTACTTTATGACGTATTACGTCATGTAGTATTAGGTTACAACGTATGACGTTATGTATTATTACGATATAACGTATGACGTTATGCAGTATTAGGTTATAACGTATGACGTCATGTAGTTTTGCGTTATAACGTATGACGTTACGTAGTATTACGTTATAACGTATGATGTTATGGAGTATTACGTTATAACGTATGACGTCATGTGGTAGTACGTTATTACGAATAACGTTATATTGTGTTACTTTATGACGTATGACGTCATGTAGTATTAGGTTACAACGTATGACGGTATGTAGTATTGCGTTATTCCGTATAACGTTATATAGTGTTACGTTATAAAGTATGACGTCGTGTAGTATCACGTTATAACGTATGACGTTATGTATTATTACGATATAACGTATGACGTCATGTAGTATTACGTTATAACGTATGACGTCATGTAGTATTACGTTATAACGTATGACGTCATGTAGTATTACGTTATTCCGTATAACGTTATATAGAGTTACGTTATAAAGTATGACGTCATGTAGTATTACGTTTTAACGTATGACGGTATGTAGTATTGCGTTATTCCGTATAACGTTATATAGTGTTACGTTATAAAGTATGACGTCGTGTAGTATTACGTTATAACGTATGACGTTATGTATTATTACGATATAACGTATGACGTCATGTAGTATTACTTTATGACGTATGACGTCATGTAGTATTAGATTACAACGTATGACGTTATGTATTATTACGATATAACGTATGACGTTATGTAGTATTACGATATAACGTATGACGTTATGTAGTATTACGATATAACGTATGACGTTATGTAGTATTACGTTATAACGTATGACGTCATGTAGTATTACGTTATAACGTATGACGGTATGTAGTATTGCGTTATTCCGTATAACGTTATATAGTGTTACGTTATAAAGTATGACGTCATGTAGTATTACGTTATAACGTATGACGTCATGTAGTTTTGCGAGATAACGTATGACGTTATGTAGTATTACGATATAACGTATGACGTCATGTGGTATTACGTTAATGCGAATAACGTTATATTGTGTCACTTTATGACGTATGACGTCATGTAGTATTACGTTTTAACGTATGACGGTATGTAGTATTGCGTAATTCCGTGTAACGTTATATAGTGTTACGTTATAAAGTATGACGTCATGTAGTATTACGTTATAACGTATGACGTTATGTAGTATTACGATATAACGTATGACGTCATGTGGTATTACGTTATTGCGAATAACGTTATATTGTGTCACTTTATGACGTATGACGTCATGTAGTATTACGTTTTAACGTATGACGGTATGTAGTATTGCGTTATTCCGTATAACGTTATATAGTGTTACGTTATAAAGTATGACGTCGTGTAGTATTACGTTATAACGTATGATGTTATGTATTATTACGATATAACGTATGACGTCATGTAGTATTACGTTATAACGTATGACGTCATGTAGTATTACGTTATAACGTATGGCGTTATGTAGTATTACGATATAACGTATGACGTCATGTGGTATTACGTTATTGCGAATAACGTTATATTGTGTTACTTTATGACGTATGACGTCATGTAGTATTACGTTATAACGTATGACGGTATGTAGTATTACGTTATTCCGCATAACGTTGTATAGTGTTACTTTATGAAGTATGACGTTATGTTGTATTACGTTATAACGTATGACGTCATGTAGTATTACGTTATAACGTATGGCGTTATGTAGTATTACGATATAACGTATGACGTCATGTGGTATTACGTTATTGCGAATAACGTTATATTGTGTTACTTCATGATGTATGACGTCATGTAGTATTACGTTATAACGTATGACGGTATGCAGTATTACGATATAACCTATGACGTCATGTAGTATTACGATATAACGTACAACGTTATATAGAATTACGATATAACGTATGACGTCATGTGGTGTTACGTAATTGCGAATAACGTTATATTGTGTTACTTTATGACGTATGACGTCATATAGTATTACTTTATGACGTATGCCGTCATGTAGTATTAGATTACAACGTACGACGTTATGTATTATTACGATATAACGTATGACGTTATGTAGTATTACGATATAACGTATGACGTTATGTAGAATTTCGATATAACGTATGACGTCATGTGGTGTTACGTAATTGCGAATAACGTTATATTGTGTTACTTTATGACGTATGACGTCATGTAGTATTAGATTACAACGTATGACGTTATGTATTATTACGATACAACGTATGACGTTATGTATTATCACGATATAACGAATGACGTTATGCAGTATTAGGTTATAACGTATGACGTCATGTGGTATTACGTTATTACGAATAACGTTATATTGTGTTACTTTATGTAGTATGACTTATGTAGTATGACGTGATGTAGCATTTCTTTATAATGTATGACGTTATGTAGCATTACGGTATTACGAATAACGTTGTACTGTGCTACTTTATAACGTATGACGTTATAAAGTGTTACGTTATAACGTATGACGTCGTGTAGTATTACGTTATAACGTATGACGTTATGTATTATTACGATATAACGTAATACGTTATGCAGAATTGGGTTATAACGTATGACGTCATGTAGTTTTGCGTTATAACGTATGACGTTACGTAGTATTACGTTATAACGTATGATGTTATGGAGTATTGCGTTATAACGTATGACGTCATGTGGTAGTACGTTATTACGAATAACGTTATATTGTGTTACTTTATGACGTATGACGTGATGTAGTATTAGGTTACAACGTATGACGTTTTGTATTATTACGATATAACGTATGACGTTATGCAGTATTAGGTTATAACGTATGACGTCATGTAGTTTTGCGTTATAACGTATGACGTTATGTAGTATTACGATATAACGTATGACGTCATGTGGTATTACGTTATTGCGAATAACGTTATATTGTGTCACTTTATGACGTATGACGTCATGTAGTATTACGTTTTAACGTATGACGGTATGTAGTATTGCGTTATTCCGTATAACGTTATATAGTGTTACGTTATAAAGTATGACGTCGTGTAGTATTACGTTATAACGTATGACGTTATGTATTATAACGATATAACGTATGACGTCATGTAGTATTACGTTATAACTTATGACGGTAAGTAGTATTGCGTTATTCCGTATAACGTTATATAGTGTTACGTTATAAAGTATGACGTCATGTAGTATTGCGTTATAACGTATGACGGTATGTAGTATTGCGTTATTCCGTATAACGTTATATAGTGTTACGTTATAAAGTATGACGTCGTGTATTATTACGATATAACGTATGACGTTATGCAGTATTAGGTTATAACGTATGACGTCATGTAGTTCTGCGTTATAACTTATGACGTTATGTAGTACTACGATACAACGTATGACGTCATGTGGTGTTACGTTATTGCGAATAACGTTATATTGTGTTACTTTATGACGTATGACGTCATGTAGTATTACGTTATAACGTATGACGGTATGTAGTATTACGTTATTCCGTATAACGTTATATAGTGTTACTTTATGAAGTATGACGTTATGTTGTATTACGTTATAGCGTATGACGTTATGGAGCATTACGTTATAACGTATGAGGTCATGTGGTATTACATTAGTACGAATATCGTAATATTGTGTTACTTTATGACGTATGACGTCATGTAGTATTACTTTATGACGTATGATGGTATGTAGTATTACGTTATTCCGTATAACGTTATATAGTGTTACGTTATAAAGTATGACGTCGTGTAGTATTACGTTATAACGTATGACTTTATGGAGTATTGCGTTATAACGTATGATGTCATGTGGTATTACGTTATTACGAATATCGTAATATTGTGTTACTTTATGACGTATGACGTCATGTAGTATTACTTTGTGACGTATGACGTCATGTAGAATTACTTTATGACGTATGACGTCATGTAGTATTAGGTTACAACGTATGACGTTATGTATTATTACGATATAACGTATGACGTCATGTAGTACTACGTTATAACGTATGACGTCATGTAGTATTACGATATAACGTACAACGTTATGTCGTATTACGTTATAACGTATCATGTCATGTAGTATTACGTTATAACGTATGACGTTATGGAGTATTACGTTATAACGTATGAGGTCATGTGGTATTACGTTATTACGAATATCGTAATATTGTGATACTTTATGACGTATGACGCCATGTAGTATTACTTTATTACGTATGACGTCATGTAGTATTAGATTACAACGTATGACGTTATGTATTATTACGATATAACGTATGACGTTATGTAGTATTACGATATAACGTATGACGTTATGTAGTATTACGATATAACGTATGACGTTATGTAGTATTACGTTATAACGTATGACGTCATGTAGTATTACGTTATTACGTATGACGGTATGTAGTATTGCGTTATTCCGTATAACGTTATATAGTGTTATGTTATAAAGTATGACGTCATGTAGTATTACGTTATAACGTATGACGTCATGTAGTATTACGATATAACGTACAACGTTATGTCGTATTACGTTATAACGTATCATGTCATGTAGTATTACGTTATAACGTATGACGTTATGGAGTATTACGTTATAACGTATGAGGTCATGTGGTATTACGTTAATGCGAATAACGTTATATTGTGTCACTTTATAACGTATGACGTCATGTAGTATTACGTTTTAACGTATGATGGTATGTAGTATTGCGTAATTCCGTATAACGTTATATAGTGTTACGTTATAAAGTATGACGTCGTGTAGTATTACGTTATAACGTATGACGTTATGTATTATTACGATATAACGTATGACGTCATGTGGTATTACGTTATTGCGAATAACGTTATATTGTGTTACTTCATGATGTATGACGTCATGTAGTATTACGTTATAACGTATGACGGTATGCAGTATTACGATATAACCTATGACGTCATGTAGTATTACGATATAACGTACAACGTTATATAGAATTACGATATAACGTATGACGTCATGTGGTGTTACGTAATTGCGAATAACGTTATATTGTGTTACTTTATGACGTATGACGTCATATAGTATTACTTTATGACGTATGCCGTCATGTAGTATTAGATTACAACGTACGACGTTATGTATTATTACGATATAACGTATGACGTTATGTAGTATTACGATATAACGTATGACGTTATGTAGAATTTCGATATAACGTATGACGTCATGTGGTGTTACGTAATTGCGAATAACGTTATATTGTGTTACTTTATGACGTATGACGTCATGTAGTATTAGATTACAACGTATGACGTTATGTATTATTACGATACAACGTATGACGTTATGTATTATCACGATATAACGAATGACGTTATGCAGTATTAGGTTATAACGTATGACGTCATGTGGTATTACGTTATTACGAATAACGTTATATTGTGTTACTTTATGTAGTATGACTTATGTAGTATGACGTGATGTAGCATTTCTTTATAATGTATGACGTTATGTAGCATTACGGTATTACGAATAACGTTGTACTGTGCTACTTTATAACGTATGACGTTATAAAGTGTTACGTTATAACGTATGACGTCGTGTAGTATTACGTTATAACGTATGACGTTATGTATTATTACGATATAACGTAATACGTTATGCAGAATTGGGTTATAACGTATGACGTCATGTAGTTTTGCGTTATAACGTATGACGTTACGTAGTATTACGTTATAACGTATGATGTTATGGAGTATTGCGTTATAACGTATGACGTCATGTGGTAGTACGTTATTACGAATAACGTTATATTGTGTTACTTTATGACGTATGACGTGATGTAGTATTAGGTTACAACGTATGACGTTATGTATTATTACGATATAACGTATGACGTTATGCAGTATTAGGTTATAACGTATGACGTCATGTAGTTTTGCGTTATAACGTATGACGTTATGTAGTATTACGATATAACGTATGACGTCATGTGGTATTACGTTATTGCGAATAACGTTATATTGTGTCACTTTATGACGTATGACGTCATGTAGTATTACGTTTTAACGTATGACGGTATGTAGTATTGCGTTATTCCGTATAACGTTATATAGTGTTACGTTATAAAGTATGACGTCGTGTAGTATTACGTTATAACGTATGACGTTATGTATTATAACGATATAACGTATGACGTCATGTAGTATTACGTTATAACTTATGACGGTAAGTAGTATTGCGTTATTCCGTATAACGTTATATAGTGTTACGTTATAAAGTATGACGTCATGTAGTATTGCGTTATAACGTATGACGGTATGTAGTATTGCGTTATTCCGTATAACGTTATATAGTGTTACGTTATAAAGTATGACGTCGTGTATTATTACGATATAACGTATGACGTTATGCAGTATTAGGTTATAACGTATGACGTCATGTAGTTTTGCGTTATAACTTATGACGTTATGTAGTATTACGATACAACGTATGACGTCATGTGGTGTTACGTTATTGCGAATAACGTTATATTGTGTTACTTTATGACGTATGACGTCATGTAGTATTACGTTATAACGTATGACGGTATGTAGTATTACGTTATTCCGTATAACGTTATATAGTGTTACTTTATGAAGTATGACGTTATGTTGTATTACGTTATAGCGTATGACGTTATGGAGCATTACGTTATAACGTATGAGGTCATGTGGTATTACATTAGTACGAATATCGTAATATTGTGTTACTTTATGACGTATGACGTCATGTAGTATTACTTTATGACGTATGATGGTATGTAGTATTACGTTATTCCGTATAACGTTATATAGTGTTACGTTATAAAGTATGACGTCGTGTAGTATTACGTTATAACGTATGACTTTATGGAGTATTGCGTTATAACGTATGATGTCATGTGGTATTACGTTATTACGAATATCGTAATATTGTGTTACTTTATGACGTATGACGTCATGTAGTATTACTTTGTGACGTATGACGTCATGTAGAATTACTTTATGACGTATGACGTCATGTAGTATTAGGTTACAACGTATGACGTTATGTATTATTACGATATAACGTATGACGTCATGTAGTACTACGTTATAACGTATGACGTCATGTAGTATTACGATATAACGTACAACGTTATGTCGTATTACGTTATAACGTATCATGTCATGTAGTATTACGTTATAACGTATGACGTTATGGAGTATTACGTTATAACGTATGAGGTCATGTGGTATTACGTTATTACGAATATCGTAATATTGTGATACTTTATGACGTATGACGCCATGTAGTATTACTTTATTACGTATGACGTCATGTAGTATTAGATTACAACGTATGACGTTATGTATTATTACGATATAACGTATGACGTTATGTAGTATTACGATATAACGTATGACGTTATGTAGTATTACGATATAACGTATGACGTTATGTAGTATTACGTTATAACGTATGACGTCATGTAGTATTACGTTATTACGTATGACGGTATGTAGTATTGCGTTATTCCGTATAACGTTATATAGTGTTATGTTATAAAGTATGACGTCATGTAGTATTACGTTATAACGTATGACGTCATGTAGTATTACGATATAACGTACAACGTTATGTCGTATTACGTTATAACGTATCATGTCATGTAGTATTACGTTATAACGTATGACGTTATGGAGTATTACGTTATAACGTATGAGGTCATGTGGTATTACGTTAATGCGAATAACGTTATATTGTGTCACTTTATAACGTATGACGTCATGTAGTATTACGTTTTAACGTATGATGGTATGTAGTATTGCGTAATTCCGTATAACGTTATATAGTGTTACGTTATAAAGTATGACGTTGTGTAGTATTACGTTATAACGTATGACGTTATGTAGTATTACGATATAACGTATGACGTCATGTGGTATTACGTTATTGCGAATAACGTTATATTGTGTCACTTTATGACGTATGACGTCATGTAGTATTACGTTTTAACGTATGACGGTATGTAGTATTGCGTTATTCCGTATAACGTTATATAGTGTTACGTTATAAAGTATGACGTCGTGTAGTATTACGTTATAACGTATGACGTTATGTATTATTACGATATAACGTATGACGTCATGTAGTATTACGTTATAACGTATGACGTCATGTAGTATTACGTTATAACGTATGGCGTTATGTAGTATTACGATATAACGTATGACGTCATGTGGTATTACGTTATTGCGAATAACGTTATATTGTGTTACTTTATGACGTATGACGTCATGTAGTATTACGTTATGACGTATGACGGTATGTAGTATTACGTTATTCCGCATAACGTTGTATAGTGTTACTTTATGAAGTATGACGTTATGTTGTATTACGTTATAACGTATGACGTCATGTAGTATTACGTTATAACGTATGGCGTTATGTAGTATTACGATATAACGTATGACGTCATGTGGTATTACGTTATTGCGAATAACGTTATATTGTGTTACTTCATGATGTATGACGTCATGTAGTATTACGTTATAACGTATGACGGTATGTAGTATTACGTTATTCCGCATAACGTTGTATAGTATTACTTTATTACGTATGACGTCATGTAGTATTACGTTATAACGTATGACGGTATGTAGTATTACGATATAACCTATGACGTCATGTAGTATTACGATATAACGTACAACGTTATATAGAATAACGATATAACGTATGACGTCATGTGGTGTTACGCAATTGCGAATAACGTTATATTGTGTTACTTTATGACGTATGATGTCATATAGTATTACTTTGTGACGTATGACGTCATGTAGTATTAGATTACAACGTACGACGTTATGTATTATTACGATATAACGTATGACGTTATGTAGTATTACGATATAACGTATGACGTTATGTAGAATTTCGATATAACGTATGACGTCATGTGGTGTTACGTAATTGCGAATAACGTTATATTGTGTTACTTTATGACGTATGACGTCATGTAGTATTAGATTACAACGTATGACGTTATGTATTATAACGATACAACGTATGACGTTATGTATTATCACGATATAACGTATGACGTTATGCAGTATTAGGTTATAACGTATGACGTCATGTGGTATTACGTTATTACGAATAACGTTATATTGTGTTACTTTATGTAGTATGACTTATGTAGTATGACGTGATGTAGCATTTCTTTATAATGTATGACGTTATGTAGCATTACGGTATTACGAATAACGTTGTACTGTGCTACTTTATAACGTATGACGTTATAAAGTGTTACGTTATAACGTATGACGTCGTGTAGTATTACGTTATAACGTATGACGTTATGTATTATTACGATATAACGTAATACGTTATGCAGAATTGGGTTATAACGTATGACGTCATGTAGTTTTGCGTTATAACGTATGACGTTACGTAGTATTACGTTATAACGTATGATGTTATGGAGTATTGCGTTATAACGTATGACGTCATGTGGTAGTACGTTATTACGAATAACGTTATATTGTGTTACTTTATGACGTATGACGTCATGTAGTATTAGGTTATAACGTATGACGTCATGTAGTTTTGCGTTATAACGTATGACGTTATGTAGTATTACGATATAACGTATGACGTCATGTAGTATTACGTTATAACGTATGGCGTTATGTAGTATTACGATATAACGTATGACGTCATGCGGTATTACGTTATTGCGAATAACGTTATATTGTGTTACTTCATGATGTATGACGTCATGTAGTATTACGTTATAACGTATGACGGTATGTAGTATTACGTTATTCCGCATAACGTTGTATAGTGTTACTTTATTACGTATGACGTCATGTAGTATTACGTTATAACGTATGACGTTATGTAGTATTACGTTATAACGTATGAGGTCATGTGGTATTACATTAGTACGAATATCGTAATATTGTGTTACTTTATGACGTATGACGTCATGTAGTATTACTTTATGACGTATGACGGTATGTAGTATTACGTTATTCCGTATAACGTTATATAGTGTTACGTTATAAAGTATGACGTCGTGTAGTATTACGTTATAACGTATGACTTTATGGAGTATTACGTTATAACGTATGACGTCATGTGGTATTACGTTATTGCGAATAACGTTATATTGTGTCACTTTATGACGTATGACGTCATGTAGTATTACGTTTTAACGTATGACGGTATGTAGTATTACGTTATTCCGTATAACGTTATATAGTGTTACTTTATGAAGTATGACTTTATGTTGTATTACGTTATAGCGTATGACGTTATGGAGCATTACGTTATAACGTATGAGGTCATGTGGTATTACATTAGTACGAATATCGTAATATTGTGTTACTTTATGACGTATGAGGTCATGTAGTATTACTTTATGACGTATGACGGTATGTAGTATTACGTTATTCCGTATAACGTTATATAGTGTTACGTTATAAAGTATGACGTCGTGTAGTATTACGTTATAACGTATGACTTTATGGAGTATTACGTTATAACGTATGATGTCATGTGGTATTACGTTATTACGAATATCGTAATATTGTGTTACTTTATGACGTATGACGTCATGTAGTATTACTTTGTGACGTATGACGTCATGTAGTATTAGGTTACAACGTATGACGTTATGTATTATTACGATATAACGTATGACGTCATGTAGTACTACGTTATAACGTATGACGTCATGTAGTATTACGATATAACGTACAACGTTATGTCGTATTACGTTATAACGTATCATGTCATGTAGTATTACGTTATAACGTATGACGTTATGGAGTATTACGTTATAACGTATGAAGTCATGTGGTATTACGTTATTACGAATATCGTAATATTGTGATACTTTATGACGTATGACGCCATGTAGTATTACTTTATTACGTATGACGTCATGTAGTATTAGATTACAACGTATGACGTTATGTATTATTACGATATAACGTATGACGTTATGTAGTATTACGATATAACGTATGACGTTATGTAGTATTACGATATAACGTATGACGTTATGTAGTATTACGTTATAACGTAGGACGTCATGTAGTATTACGTTATAACGTATGACGGTATGTAGTATTGCGTTATTCCGTATAACGTTATATAGTGTTACATTATGAAGTATGACGTTATGTTGTATTACGTTATAGCGTATGACTTTATGGAGCATTACGTTATAACGTATGAGGTCATGTGGTATTACATTAGTACGAATATCGTAATATTGTGTTACTTTATGACGTATGACGTCATGTAGTATTACTTTATGACGTATGACGGTATGTAGTATTACGTTATTCCGTATAACGTTATATAGTGTTACGTTATAAAGTATGACGTCGTGTAGTATTACGTTATAACGTATGACTTTATGGAGTATTACGTTATAACGTATGATGTCATGTGGTATTACGTTATTACGAATATCGTAATATTGTGTTACTTTATGACGTATGACGTCATGTATTATTACGATATAACGTATGACGTCATGTAGTATTACTTTATGACGTATGACGTCATGTAGTATTAGGTTACAACGTATGACGTTATGTATTATTACGATATAACGTATGACGTTATGCAGTATTAGGTTATAACGTATGACGTCATGTAGTTTTGCGTTATAACTTATGACGTTATGTAGTATTACGATACAACGTATGACGTCATGTGGTGTTACGTTATTGCGAATAACGTTATATTGTGTTACTTTATGACGTATGACGTCATGTAGTATTACGTTATAACGTATGACGGTATGTAGTATTACGTTATTCCGTATAACGTTATATAGTGTTACTTTATGAAGTATGACGTTATGTTGTATTACGTTATAGCGTATGACGTTATGGAGCATTACGTTATAACGTATGAGGTCATGTGGTATTACATTAGTACGAATATCGTAATATTGTGTTACTTTATGACGTATGACGTCATGTAGTATTACTTTATGACGTATGACGGTATGTAGTATTACGTTATTCCGTATAACGTTATATAGTGTTACGTTATAAAGTATGACGTCGTGTAGTATTACGTTATAACGTATGACTTTATGGAGTATTACGTTATAACGTATGATGTCATGTGGTATTACGTTATTACGAATATCGTAATATTGTGTTACTTTATGACGTATGACGTCATGTAGTATTACTTTGTGACGTATCACGTCATGTAGTATTACTTTATGACGTATGACGTCATGTAATATTACTTTATGACGTATGACGTCATGTAGTATTAGGTTACAACGTATGACGTTATGTATTATTACGATATAACGTATGACGTCATGTAGTACTACGTTATAACGTATGACGTCATGTAGTATTACGATATAACGTACAACGTTATGTCGTATTACGTTATAACGTATCATGTCATGTAGTATTACGTTATAACGTATGACGTTATGGAGTATTACGTTATAACGTATGAGGTCATGTGGTATTACGTTATTACGAATATCGTAATATTGTGATACTTTATGACGTATGACGCCATGTAGTATTACTTTATTACGTATGACGTCATGTAGTTCTCGATATTACCTCTGTAGCTGTTGTCGTGTGTGAAGAAGACAAACGTCGCGCTGATTAATAACGAGTCCTCGTTGTCGTAACCGTCAGATGTATTTGAGACCAATAAGTTAAATTTAAACGTAAATGCTAAGCGTGCCACGAAGAATAAATTGTGATATAAAATCACGGGATGAATACTCGCAAACGTTATCACGTGACTTAATACACGCTCGTTAAATATTCAAATTCACAATGGATGCCGCTAAATACTTGCTATAAACTCGGTACGTAGTCGATACGAAGGTGTCTCGCTCGCGATTCAGTCGGTATATTTATACTAGCCGTGGGGGGGGAGGTGAAAGAATTCGTATATCCTGCCTGATGACAATTGCCGGTAGCGGTGACATTGTTTTTACATTAAGTGTAGCCTAATGGTCGAGTTACTTCGAGGCGGCAAAGACGTAATTAGCTTTGTCCTGTAAATCATGTATCGCTACACCTCTATTTCGATAGAAATATAATACTAAATACTAAAATATATCGTAAGTATTTCATATTTGAAATAACAGTCAACTTAACGGAATTAATCTGTTTGGCTCCTATTCGGCTCAAGTCACGTATGAATATATGTACAGTCTGTAGTTTTAATATTCTAAGCGTGCATTGTATGCTGGACACTTATCTTTAATAAATTTTGCAAATCTGTTTATAGTAAGTGATGGATCATTAGGCCAATGCCAAATAAGGCGACCTTTAAAAGATTCAACGAAACTTGCTTCTGCTGAACTTGGTCTATGAAGGTCGAATAGTTTCTCGTTTGTTTTGCAATTAAAGACATACGTTATGGAATGTGTTTTACTGACATACCGATTCCAAGGATTTGCTGTGCTTCTTAAAAATATTACACTCTGTGGTATGAAATATAATTTGTCCTTATTATAACCGCTAACATCTAATGTCTTTTCTGGAATTTCGTATACTAAGGCATCGCAATTATTTTTCATTTTACGTTGTGTTACTCGCAACTTTTCACATATATATGAACCAACTGGAAGTAGTTCCTTGGCACGTATTCGAATATAGTTATTTCCTGCTGGTTTCCACAAAGCTTCACAGAACAACTTCGTTTCCTCGTTCCTTTAAACAAAAGTCATATGTTAGTATTACATAAACATACACCTTGTAAAAACTTTTCATTACCGGAAATCTACAAGTTCATTATTGAATTCAATAAGATTCAGTTGCTTACCTGCTCCTCAAATATTTTTTGCTAATGTCCACTCCTCCTAAGTAGAATGCATCTATAATATGCAATGCAAGTACTTCTTGCTGATGTATAAACTCCTTAGTCATTTCATATACAACTTCTGCGTATACAAGTGTATTTGATGGTAATTCTATGCCAATGTCATCGACTTGTACCCAAGAATTCTTTATATATCTATGTACGTTGCTCCTTCCCATGCCCATATAAAATGTAGCATTCTTCTTATCATCATCAGGCCCTGGCTTTGTACCACATGGCATACAAAACCAGCCATATGGTGATAGCAATGCATTTTCAATGTTAAATTCCATCAATTGTGCTGGATTAATAGTAAGGAATGAAGTATCTTTCAAAAGAGTATTCAATTTATCTTCTGGATTCATGTGTCTTGGGATTGTCCTAGTTTCATCAGGAAGTTTCCAATACTCTAGACATTGTTTGCGCATATCAGCTTGTTTTGTCTCAACAAGAGTATTATCAGCGTAAAATGCAGCAATTTTACACACGGCCGTTATTTGTTTTCTGCCCAAATCATTGTTAGAAGCACGTAGATATTGAACAAATTGTTTCTCTCTTTTCAATTCATTATATGATACTAATCGTAAAACATCGTCATTTTCACCACATTTTAAAAGCAGACGATTAACATGCTTCAGATATTCCACAACATCTTGTGTCCCACCTCGTTTCTTCTTACATATTAAGTAACGTTCTGAATTTGCTGATCTAGAGGAGTTTGGTTTAAAAATACAAACTTCTTCAAAGCAAAGATACAGCAAATAGACTAAACCAGCACTAAAGGGTGTAAAAAGGTCGAATAATTTTGTCACAAAATCACCACCCTCTCTTACAATCATCAATGCTATTAAACATTGACAAAGATACAGTTGTTTTGAAAGAATTTCTTGTATATTTTCTTGTCCTTTGGTAGAAAATTCTCCATCAGACATCATAAAATGTACTCCTTTGCCATGGGTATGCTGCATTATAAGATTTGTAAATGCCTCTTGATTATCTGGGTCAAAGACGTCACCATTTTCTTTTGGTCCATAGTATGGATGAAATGTTTCACAAGGACCCGCATAAAAATCTTTTAATCTGAAATCATTTTCATTCTTTAAAGTAAGACCAAATCCTTTAGCACGCCATTTCTTTCGCCATAGAACATATTCACTAAAACCTCCTGGTCCAGCACAAACATCTGCAAAGTATAGCAGCTCATTTTCCCCCAAACCTACTGGCTTTGTAAACATAAAGTTACATGCTCTATCTATATTCGCCATTTTGACAGCAGCACGATTTAAGAAAAATGCACCACGAATTGTTTCGTAAGGATCACAACGTGTCCTTGCTCGACGCACGTCAGCGTCATCCAAATTATCGAATACCAATTTTGCATTGATATTATTTTTCAATATATGTTCACAACAGAATTCAACTTCATCATCTATGGTCATCTTTTTAGGACCCTGATATAACCAGTGCCGCATTTCTTCTAATACAGGTGTATTAGAATTTGGATTTCTTATCCATTTCATATCTTCTACACACTTTATTACTTCCTCCGCAGGATTCCATTTAAGACCTGAATCTTCAATTCTAGGAACATGATGTCCAAGACCTCTGCGACCATGCTGTCTAGGTGCTAGAGCTGGCTCTAAACGACCTTGCTTATTTTTTCCAAGGCCGTAACCTTCTTTATATCCGATCATTCGCATCATCCTTTTGCACCTATCGAGGAGATTGTTTGCCGCTTGCATTACTTCCTCTATTCTTGTTTTAACTCCCTTTCCATCAATATCCTGCTCGTCATGTTCACTTGAACTTCTACGAATTTTTTGTCGTTTACTATGGTTATAAGTATCTCCTCCACTCTTCTTCCTTTTTGACTTAGTTTCCAATTCTTCTTGCATGGTATCTTGATGCATCAGTCGCGTAGCAATACACTAACGTACAAGAATATTCTAATATTCAGTAACAATTAACCAGTTCACAAGTATAAAAAAGTCACTTTATACACTGTGACGAAATAGTATCCAAGAAATCTGATATAACACGCATAGAAAATACACGAATCTGACTGAAAAACCACTCCGCACTTTAGACACTAACTTCGACACAACCGCTACCAACTATTCGCAGAGTGAGACTGACCGAAGCGGCCCAGAGGCAACGCCCATGTACCCCAAGCGGCTACTGCCCCGCCATCTATTTTAACCCGACAGCGCAGGATAATACTTGAATTCGTTGTTCCTTAAATGTAGAATTTATTTGCGTCAACTATATATATAATGTACAAACATTTATAATAATTTATAATGCAGTATATAATAACATGTAATTTATATTAATTATCTGACGAACGCAATGTGAGAGAGGTAAAGATGGCGACCAGTGTGGCCGATGCGGCACTAACTCTACATCCTGTTGACGTCAATTTACCTAGTTACGTACGTACACAGTGACGCTTACGCTTTAAAACTTTTGTCGAAATTTCAATGTTTTGATGAAAAACTTTTCGTTCTTATAATATCTAACTGACAGACATGCGCCATTTATAATAGAATAAACATAAATCTCGTAGTTGAGAATTATTGAAAGTTTCTAATTTAATTCATAGATGCAATAATTTTTTAACGAAGTAAGCCATTTATTTATCGTCCTGGTTTGTTCTATGACATATATGTTATAATAGCAATATGAAAATAAGGCAAACTGAGGAAAGAAATACTATTTCAAATCATTTCCGCCCATACTCCTTAAGTTCTTTACAATTGATTCGTATATAGCCTTTGTTCTTTCCGCCCCTACTCAGGCGAAACCATATCTAGCATTTAAACAAAATCAACTATGTTTCAGACCGATCGAGGAGAGATGGGATCGCGAGATAGCGCGTCAACGAGAGTCGTAAATTCCCGTTACGATTAGATAATCGACGCCGCGAACTGTTTCAATTGAGTATACACTGAATTAAAATATATAAATTACAGTTTATTCATATAACTTGACTAGAGAAATATAAACTGCTAGAGCATAATTGGGATTCGAATTCGCACATGGAAAGTGACTACCAGGGAACTTTAGCCAGTCAGATGGTCGGCATATCTCCGCTACTGCCCACGAAAACGACGGCATGGTTGGCTCTACTGGAGAGGCAACTCGAAGAAGCGCGGATTACGAACTACAACTTAGGGTACGTGACGCTAACCAAATGCCTCAGCGACCAACAGCTACAGGACGCACTACTCGTTTGGCGACCGTCGTCGAGCAGCCGACACAACCTGCGGCAACACGCGAACCCTGCATCTCCGTCGTCAACGTCCTGAGTGAACAAATAACCCAGCAGCGAGCGGCAATGCGCGCATCGAATGCGGCGACGCGACCCGGGGAGACGAAATCGGCCGAGATCGAGAGAAAGATCGAGAGAGTGAACGGGAAACCCCTATTATTGCTATTACCACCGAACGTTCGGAGACCGGGCATACAAATGCCAGTCACCGTGCAAGTGGATGCAGGGTAACGGGACAACGCGTCCATTAAATTCCGATCGCCCCCGAAGTCGTCAAGAAAAACGCGATCACGAAATCTCTCGGACATTTCGGAGCTGCCAACATGATGTTTGGGCTTCGAGACGCCGCACAACCGTGTCAAAGATTCGTCGACGAAATTACCCGTGGATTAGATTTCGTGTTCGCGTACATGGACAATTTGCCAGTAGCCTCCGAAAGCGAAGAACAACACCGCGAACACCTACGGATTTTGTTTCGACGTTTGAACGATTAGGGCGTAGTCATCAACGTCCGAGCATGCATTCTCATCCGTAGTAGCATTCGGAGAGTTAGCAGGCTGTTTCCACCACATACATATGGACATTATCGCGATGCAATATTCGCAAGGCTACCGATATTGTCTGATGTGAATCGATAGCTTTTCACGTTAGCCGGAAGCCTTTTCCATCGCCGACATGGAGGCGGCAACCGTTGCTTCAGCCCTTCTTTCCACGTGGATATCTCGTTTTGGCGTACCTTTACGAATAAGGACCGATCAAGGACGCCAGTTCGAATCAATTCTATTTAACGAATTATGCTGTTTGCTCGGCATTATACATTTGCACACGATAGACTATCACACAGCGTTCAACGGGATGGTAGAGCGCCTGCACCGACAACTAAAAGTAGCAACCAAATGTCACGATACGAGCAACTGGATAGAAATCTTGCCAAAAGTTTTGTTATGCATACGAACAGCTAATAGGGACCTGAAAACGACGGCAGTCGAAGTGTTTTATGGCACCGGCAAACGATTTCCGGCTGAATTCTTTGTTTTAACGAAGCAACAGGTTAACTCGGCCAATACGGAAAACGTCTCATAGAACGAATAGAAAAGATCAGGACTCACCCGATTACGAGACGTGGCGAAGAGAAAACCTTCGTGTTCCGCTCGAAACATCGTCTTACGCACTCCTACGTCACGATGCCATCTGAAACCACTTACAATCAGCCTACTGCGGACCGTATCAATTTATACCGAGAAAAAAGACCCTTACGATTGTAATTGGCAACAAAAACGTAATAGTACCGATAGACCGTCTGAAATCCGCATCTCTGTATTCAAATATATATTTATATATATTTAATTTATATTATAATATATATTATATTTATATTTATTTATAAATATAATATATTTAAATATTTCACGTTTTGTTAACAATGAGTCAGACTTCAACTTTGTGAGAACTTACATCTATCATCCCATCGACCGCGGATACGTTATTGAGCCTAGGGTCATTGTCATTAGCTTCTCGAGTATCTCATTATCGCGAATACTTGTCAAATTCTATCATAATCATATTTGCACTAGTAAATATCCCCTCTATTGCATAATGATAACGTCTAATGCCAAAGGGGATTCGTTTCACGCGGTTAACCCTAACTCAAATCTTAACGCCAACCAGACATACGTATTATAATATAAGTTGAATATATATGTAAATATATATTTGAATATAGAAATGCGGATTTCAGACGGTCTATGGGTACTATAACGTTTTTGTTGCCAATTACAGTCAATTAAATGTATTTTTTTCTCGGTATAAATTGATACTGTCCGCCGTAGGGTGATTGTAAGTGGTTTCAGATGGCATCCTGACGTAGGAGTGCGTAAGACGATGTTTCGAGCGGAACACGAAGCTTTTCTTTTCGCCGCGTCGCGTAATCGGGTGAGTCCTGATCTTTTCTATTCGTTCTATGGGACGGTTTCCGTATTGGCCGAGTTAGCCTGTTGCTTCGTTGAAACAAAGAATTCTGTCGGCAATCGTTTGCTGGCGCCATAGTGCACTTCGCCTGCCGTCGCTTTCAGGTCCTTATTAGCTGTTTTTATGCATAACAAAACTTTTTGCATGATTTCTACCCAGTTGCTCGTGTCGTGACATTTGATTGCTACTTTTAGTTGTCGGTGCTGGCGCTCTACCGCCCCGTTGAACGCGGTGTGATAGTCAGTCATGTGCAAATTCCTAATGCCGAGCAACCGGCAGAATTCGTTAAATAGAATTGATTCGAACTGGCGTCCTTAATCGGTCCTTATTCGTAAAGGTACGCCAAAACGAGATATCCACGTGGAAAGAAGGGCTGAAGCAACGATTGCCGCCTCCATGTCGGCGATGGGAAAGGTTTCCGGCTAACGCGAAAAACGATCGATTCACGTCAGACAATATCGGTGGCCTTGCGAATATTGCATCGCGAAAATGGCTATATGTATGTGGTGGAAACAGCCTGCTAACTCTCCGAATGCTACGACGAATAAGGATACATTCTCGGGGTTGATGACTACACCCTAATCGTTCAAACATCGAAACGAAATCCGTAGGTGTTTGCGGTGATGTTCTTCGGTTTCGGGGGCTACTGAGAAATTATCCATGTACGCGAACACGAAATCTGATCCACGGGTAATTTCGTCGACGAATCTTTGACACGTATGTGCGGCGTTCCGAAGCCCAAACATCATGTTGGCAGCTTCGAAATGTCCGAAAGATGTCGTGATCGCGTTTTTCTTGACTACGGGGGCGATGCGAATTTAATGGTTAGCGTGAATGAGGTCGATTATTGAAAAGATTCGCTTACTGTGGAGATGTTGCCGAAAATCGTCGCTATGCGGGTTGGGGGGGGGGGGAGTATCTGTGAGGTACGGTGCGGGCATTCATCCCACGATAGTCGCCGCATGGTGGTAGATTTCCGTTTTCCTTGGGTACGATGTGCACGGGTGATGCCCATGGACCTTTCGATAACCGCATGACTCCTTGCTCGTTCATGGTAGCAAACTCCACCTTAATTAGTTTGATTCAGTCCGGTGCGAGCTGGCGGTGTTTACGGTAGACGGGTGAGCCGGGTGTGGTTTCGATGTGGTGTACCACACCGGGCCGATCTTTCTCTCGTGCGAAGACCAGTGGACGAGTTAGATCCGGAAACTCCGCCATAAGTCGGTGGTGGACCGATTCACAGATTGCGGTTATGGTGGATACCCCATCAGTCGTGGCAGCATATCCCCTTGATGATAATCGGGTTGTCGTGTCGAGGAGTCGTTTGTTTCGTGGGTCCACGAGCGGCCTATACTGGCTCCAAAAATCTATGCCGATGACAGGCGTTTCAACGTCGTCTACCACGAAATTCCATATGAAGGCTCGTCTTAGGCATATGGTAAGGTGCATCGCAGTGATACCGTACGTTGCGATGTGCATTCCGCTGACCGAGAACCGTTCTTAGTAGTTTTTGTTGACGTGCTTGTGTATTCTGCTCCGGTACAATACACTGATGTCGGCACCGGTGACTTTGAGGAAGGAAATCTTCGTTGCCTTGTCCGTAATGAAAATGCGGCGGGATCCCAGGCCGTCATCGTCTGCGGCACTTGCAGACGGCAGCTCGCGTTTGCCTGATGACTTTGCATCCTTAACATGCAATGCATTGCCGTGTCCACGTTCGACAATCTCTGTTCATAAACGGCCAGATGAAACGCGTTGTCACTATTTTTCGAGTGGCGGGTATGCCCGGATGAGAAAGTCCGTGAAAAGAGTTAAATACGTCCTGCCGCAAGAATTTCGGCACGTACGGTTGTATAGTGCCTCCTGATACATCGCAATATATTTCTACGCTGTGATCGGGGAAGGGTATTTTCTTTAGTCGCTGCGCACATGTGCCGGTGTTGATGATGTAGCGTAGTTCATCATCGCTTTCTTACGCGGAGGCGAGAGTTTCATGATCCACCGACTTTCCTATCGCTTCGATTCGTGACAAAGCGTCGTCCACGTTGTTGCCGTGCCCCTTTACGTACCGAATGTCGGTGGTGAATTGTCCGATATAATCCAAATGTCGGAATTGTCGCGACGAACACTTATCGAGGTTTTGGTTAAACGCGAATATGGGAGGTTTGTGGTCGGTGAAAATGATAAAACTTTTTCCTTAGACGACGTATGAGAATTTTTTGACCGCGGTGTACATCGCGAGTAGCTCTCGCTCGTACGCGCTATACCTTTGTTGTGCCGGGGATTGCGACATTGTCATGAATCCTAGCGGTTGCCAAGTATCGTTAACGCGTTGCTGAATTCCTGCTCCTATAGCATAATCGGATGCATCGACTGTGAAGCTAACAGGCGCGCCGAGAATGGCATGAGCTAACATTGTCACTTTAGATAGGGCGAGTTACGAATCGCGGCAGCTATTTTTGGCTTGTTCAGACCATTCGATAGATGCGTTGCACTTCGTTGTGCCCTTTGACAAGTCGTTGAGTGGTAGTAGGATTTTCGCTGCCCCGGGCATGAAGCGTCTGTAGAAGATGATCATACCGCGGTACCTTCGTAGGTCTTTGACGGTCGCTGGTAACGGTACTTCAACTGTAGCATCAACGCGTTCAGTTTGTGGCTTTATCCCCTCGGCGGAACCATGTAACCGAGAAATTCGATTTTGCTAACGCCGAATTCACTTTTCGCGAGATTGATCACGACACCATATTCGTCGAGACGTCGAAACGGTGTTGTTTTTCTTTTTCGGACGATATTAGGACGAAATCGTGACCTCGTGTGATATCGTCGAAGAATCGTTGGCAAGTTTGCGCTGCGTTTCGAAGCCCAACCATCATGATGGACGCTTCGAAAAGCCCGAAAATTGTCGTGATCGCGGTTTTCTGTTCGTCTTCGGTCGCGAATGGTATTAGGTGGTAAGCGCGGACAAGGTCGATTTCTGAAAAGATTCGCTTACCGTGGAGTTGTTGAGCGAAATTCTCAATATGGGGTGGAGAATACCTGTCGGGTATGGTGCGGGCGCTTAACGCGCGGTAGTAGCCACATAGTCGCAGACTTCCGTCCTCTTTTGGTACAACGTGCAGGGGTGACGCCCATGGAAATTTCGATGGCCCATCACTCCTTGCTCGATCATGGCTAGAAATTCCGTCTTTACTTCTTTGAGGCTATCGAGGTACAGGCAACGGGGTTTGCTGCAGACTGGTGGGCCCGATGTGGTTTCGATGTGTTGTACTACCCCGTGTCGTATCAACTCTCGTTCGAAAACAGGTTCACGAGTTAGGTGTGGTAACTCCATCAAGAGACCATGGTAAACTGATTCACCGACAATAGTTCTTATTGACGCTCCGTCCGCCGTGTCGGTGTATCCCTTTGCTGTCAAGTGTGTCCTCGAGTCGATGAGTCGTTTGTTTCGCGGGTCCAGGAGCAACCTATAGTGACTCAAAAAGTCCACGCAGATGATGGCTGATTGGACTTCAGCTATCACGAATCGCCATATGAATGCCCTTCTGAGGCACATGTTGTGGGTGACGGCGATGGTGCGGTACATTGAGATCCGCGTTCCGTTGTCTGCGAACAATTCATACTCGCATTTGTTCGTTGATTGGCGTACTTTGCTGCAGGGATACGCGCTTATATCAGCGCCAGTGTCTACAAGGAAAGACGTCAACGTCGTCTTGTCGGTAACAAAAATGAGGCGGGAGCCGATGCCGTCGTCGTCTGCCGGCTTTACGTACTGCTGGTCCCGTTTCCCTGCATCCCTTTGCACGGAGACTGGCATTTGTATGCCCGGTCTCCGAACGTTCGGTGGTAATAGCAATAATCGGGGCTTCCCGGTCCCTCTCTCGATCTTTCTCTCGATCTCGGCTGATTTCGTCTCCCCGGGTCAGGTCGCCGCCTCGATCCGCGCATTTCCGCTCGCAGTTGGGTTATCTGTTCGCTCAGGGCGTTGACGACGGAGATCCAGGGTTCGCCTGTTCCGTTGGACGGAACCGTCCGTCTCGCCGAACTGGCTATGGTCCGCGTGTTCGCCGCGATCAAGGGATTGGGACTGAGTGTGTCCCCTAACAAATCTGAGGCAATGTGGTTCTGCCGCAGGGCCGATCACGGAACGCCTCCAGCGGGTTATCGCCTGAGGTTTGTGGGGGCTGAGATCGAAGTCGGAACCAGCATGAAATACCTGCGCCTGACACTCGACAATCACTCGGCCTTCCGTGCTCACTTCGAGTGCCTGGCACCATCGGTCGAGGAGACGGCGAATGCATTACGACGTTTACTGCCTCGGCTGGGCGGACCCGGCGTGAGAGTGCGCCGGCTGCACGCCACCGTAGTGCGAGGCTCCTCTATGGAGCTCCCATCTGGGCAGAGGACTTGATGACCAGCCACTGCAGTCTCCTGAAGGTCAGGAGATTGTACAGGACTGTGGCCATCAGTGTAGTGAGGGGCTTCCGCACCATTTCGGCGGCAGCAGCGGCGATGCTCGCCGGTTTCCCGCCGCTCGAACTGCAGGCACTGAGGTGTCGCGAAATTTACCTCCACACGCGGGGTCTGTCGGACGGGGTCGAGCCGGTGGGCAACGATGTTGAGGGTCGGCGTCGACGGGCCCCGCTCGACAGATAGCGTGTCAGTCTCGACACGAGGCCGGGCGCGCCGGGGCACTTTAACGCCATCGTTCTTTAATATAACATTTCAGTTATTATACAGAATGCCGCATATCGTTTGTATAACTATATTTCATCCCAAATAGTATTGCAATTAAGCCACTCAGAAGACCAACTTATTAATTATATTTCTCGATATTACCTCTGTAGCTGTTGTCGTGTGTGAAGAAGACAAACCTCGCGCTGATTAATAACGAGTCCTCGTTGTCGTAACCGTCAGATGTATTTGAGACCAATAAGTTAAATTTAAACGTAAATGCTAAGCGTGCCACGAAGAATAAATTGTGATATAAAATCACGGGATGAATACTCGCAAACGTTATCACGTGACTTAATACACGCTCGTTAAATATTCAAATTCACAATGGATGCCGCTAAATACTTGCTATAAACTCGGTACGTAGTCGATACGAAGGTGTCTCGCTCGCGATTCAGTCGGTATATTTATACTAGCCCTTGGGGGGGGGGGGGAAGTGAAAGAATTCGTATTTCCTGCCTGACGACAATTGCCGGTAGCGGTGACATTGTTTTTACATTAAGTGTAGCCTAATGGTCGAGTTACTTCGAGGCGGCAAAGACGTAATTAGCTTTGTCCTGTAAATCATGTATCGCTACACCTCTATTTCGATAGAAATATAATACTAAATACTAAAATATATCGTAAGTATTTCATATTTGAAATAACAGTCAACTTAACGGAATTAATCTGTTTGGCTCCTATTCGGCTCAAGTCACGTATGAATATATGTACAGTCTGTAGTTTTAATATTCTAAGCGTGCATTGTATGCTGGACACTTATCTTTAATAAATTTTGCAAATCTGTTTATAGTAAGTGATGGATCATTAGGCCAATGCCAAATAAGGCGACCTTTAAAAGATTCAACGAAACTTGCTTCTGCTGAACTTGGTCTATGAAGGTCGAATAGTTTCTCGTTTGTTTTGCAATTAAAGACATACGTTATGGAATGTGTTTTACTGACATACCGATTCCAAGGATTTGCTGTGCTTCTTAAAAATATTACACTCTGTGGTATGAAATATAATTTGTCCTTATTATAACCGCTAACATCTAATGTCTTTTCTGGAATTTCGTATACTAAGGCATCGCAATTATTTTTCATTTTACGTTGTGTTACTCGCAACTTTTCACATATATATGAACCAACTGGAAGTAGTTCCTTGGCACGTATTCGAATATAGTTATTTCCTGCTGGTTTCCACAAAGCTTCACAGAACAACTTCGTTTCCTCGTTCCTTTAAACAAAAGTCATATGTTAGTATTACATAAACATACACCTTGTAAAAACTTTTCATTACCGGAAATCTACAAGTTCATTATTGAATTCAATAAGATTCAGTTGCTTACCTGCTCCTCAAATATTTTTTGCTAATGTCCACTCCTCCTAAGTAGAATGCATCTATAATATGCAATGCAAGTACTTCTTGCTGATGTATAAACTCCTTAGTCATTTCATATACAACTTCTGCGTATACAAGTGTATTTGATGGTAATTCTATGCCAATGTCATCGACTTGTACCCAAGAATTCTTTATATATCTATGTACGTTGCTCCTTCCCATGCCCATATAAAATGTAGCATTCTTCTTATCATCATCAGGCCCTGGCTTTGTACCACATGGCATACAAAACCAGTCATATGGTGATAGCAATGCATTTTCAATGTTAAATTCCATCAATTGTGCTGGATTAATAGTAAGGAATGAAGTATCTTTCAAAAGAGTATTCAATTTATCTTCTGGATTCATGTGTCTTGGGATTGTCCTAGTTTCATCAGGAAGTTTCCAATACTCTAGACATTGTTTGCGCATATCAGCTTGTTTTGTCTCAACAAGAGTATTATCAGCGTAAAATGCAGCAATTTTACACACGGCCGTTATTTGTTTTCTGCCCAAATCATTGTTAGAAGCACGTAGATATTGAACAAATTGTTTCTCTCTTTTCAATTCATTATATGATACTAATCGTAAAACATCGTCATTTTCACCACATTTTAAAAGCAGACGATTAACATGCTTCAGATATTCCACAACATCTTGTGTCCCACCTCGTTTCTTCTTACATATTAAGTAACGTTCTGAATTTGCTGATCTAGAGGAGTTTGGTTTAAAAATACAAACTTCTTCAAAGCAAAGATACAGCAAATAGACTAAACCAGCACTAAAGGGTGTAAAAAGGTCGAATAATTTTGTCACAAAATCACCACCCTCTCTTACAATCATCAATGCTATTAAACATTGACAAAGATACAGTTGTTTTGAAAGAATTTCTTGTATATTTTCTTGTCCTTTGGTAGAAAATTCTCCATCAGACATCATAAAATGTACTCCTTTGCCATGGGTATGCTGCATTATAAGATTTGTAAATGCCTCTTGATTATCTGGGTCAAAGACGTCACCATTTTCTTTTGGTCCATAGTATGGATGAAATGTTTCACAAGGACCCGCATAAAAATCTTTTAATCTGAAATCATTTTCATTCTTTAAAGTAAGACCAAATCCTTTAGCACGCCATTTCTTTCGCCATAGAACATATTCACTAAAACCTCCTGGTCCAGCACAAACATCTGCAAAGTATAGCAGCTCATTTTCCCCCAAACCTACTGGCTTTGTAAACATAAAGTTACATGCTCTATCTATATTCGCCATTTTGACAGCAGCACGATTTAAGAAAAATGCACCACGAATTGTTTCGTAAGGATCACAACGTGTCCTTGCTCGACGCACGTCAGCGTCATCCAAATTATCGAATACCGATTTTGCATTGATAATATTTTTCAATATATGTTCACAACAGAATTCAACTTCATCATCTATGGTCATCTTTTTAGGACCCTGATATAACCAGTGCCGCATTTCTTCTAATACAGGTGTATTAGAATTTGGATTTCTTATCCATTTCATATCTTCTACACACTTTATTACTTCCTCCGCAGGATTCCATTTAAGACCTGAATCTTCAATTCTAGGAACATGATGTCCAAGACCTCTGCGACCATGCTGTCTAGGTGCTAGAGCTGGCTCTAAACGACCTTGCTTATTTTTTCCAAGGCCGTAACCTTCTTTATATCCGATCATTCGCATCATCCTTTTGCACCTATCGAGGAGATTGTTTGCCGCTTGCATTACTTCCTCTATTCTTGTTTTAACTCCCTTTCCATCAATATCCTGCTCGTCATGTTCACTTGAACTTCTACGAATTTTTTGTCCTTTACTATGGTTATAAGTATCTCCTCCACTCTTCTTCCTTTTTGACTTAGTTTCCAATTCTTCTTGCATGGTATCTTGATGCATCAGTCGCGTAGCAATACACTAACGTACAAGAATATTCTAATATTCAGTAACAATTAACCAGTTCACAAGTATAAAAAAGTCACTTTATACACTGTGACGAAATAGTATCCAAGAAATCTGATATAACACGCATAGAAAATACACGAATCTGACTGAAAAACCACTCCGCACTTTAGACACTAACTTCGACACAACCGCTACCAACTATTCGCAGAGTGAGACTGACCGAAGCGGCCCAGAGGCAACGCCCATGTACCCCAAGCGGCTACTGCCCCGCCATCTATTTTAACCCGACAGCGCAGGATAATACTTGAATTCGTTGTTCCTTAAATGTAGAATTTATTTGCGTCAACTATATATATAATGTACAAACATTTATAATAATTTATAATGCAGTATATAATAACATGTAATTTATATTAATTATCTGACGAACGCAATGTGAGAAAGGTAAAGATGGCGACCAGTGTGGCCGATGCGGCACTAACTCTACATCCTGTTGACGTCAATTTACCTAGTTACGTACGTACACAGTGACGCTTACGCTTTAAAACTTTTGTCGAAATTTCAATGTTTTGATGAAAAACATTTCGTTCTTATAATATCTAACTGACAGACATGCGCCATTTATAATAGAATAAACATAAATTTCGTAGTTGAGAATTATTGAAAGTTTCTAATTTAATTCATAGATGCAATAATTTTTTAACGAAGTAAGCCATTTATTTATCGTCCTGGTTTGTTCTATGACATTTATGTTATAATAGCAATATGAAAATAAGGCAAACTGAGGAAAGAAATACTATTTCAAATCATTTTCGCCCATACTCCTTAAGTTCTTTACACTTGATTCGTATATAGCCTTTGTTCTTTCCGCCCCTACTCAGGCGAAACCATATCTAGCATTTAAACAAAATCAACTATGTTTCAGACCGATCGAGGAGAGATGGGATCGCGAGATAGCGCGTCAACGAGAGTCGTAAATTCCCGTTACGATTAGATAATCGACGCCGCGAACTGTTTCAATTGAGTATACACTGAATTAAAATATATAAATTACAGTTTATTCATATAACTTGACTAGAGAAATATAAACTGCTAGAGCATAATTGGGATTCGAATTCGCACATGGAAAGTGACTACCAGGGAACTTTAGCCAGTCAGATGGTCGGCATATCTCCGCTACTGCCCACGAAAACGACGGCATGGTTGGCTCTACTGGAGAGGCAACTCGAAGAAGCGCGGATTACGAACTACAACTTAGGGTACGTGACGCTAACCAAATGCCTCAGCGACCAACAGCTACAGGACGCACTACTCGTTTGGCGACCGTCGTCGAGCAGCCGACACAACCTGCGGCAACACGCGAACCCTGCATCTCCGTCGTCAACGTCCTGAGTGAACAAATAACCCAGCAGCGAGCGGCAATGCGCGCATCGAATGCGGCGACGCGACCCGGGGAGACGAAATCGGCCGAGATCGAGAGAAAGATCGAGAGAGTGAACGGGAAACCCCTATTATTGCTATTACCACCGAACGTTCGGAGACCGGGCATACAAATGCCAGTCACCGTGCAAGTGGATGCAGGGTAACGGGACAACGCGTCCATTAAATTCCGATCGCCCCCGAAGTCGTCAAGAAAAACGCGATCACGAAATCTCTCGGACATTTCGGAGCTGCCAACATGATGTTTGGGCTTCGACACGCCGCACAACCGTGTCAAAGATTCGTCGACGAAATTACCCGTGGATTAGATTTCGTGTTCGCGTACATGGACAATTTGCCAGTAGCCTCCGAAAGCGAAGAACAACACCGCGAACACCTACGGATTTTGTTTCGACGTTTGAACGATTAGGGCGTAGTCATCAACGTCCGAGCATGCATTCTCATCCGTAGTAGCATTCGGAGAGTTAGCAGGCTGTTTCCACCACATACATATGGACATTATCGCGATGCAATATTCGCAAGGCTACCGATATTGTCTGATGTGAATCGATAGCTTTTCACGTTAGCCGGAAGCCTTTTCCATCGCCGACATGGAGGCGGCAACCGTTGCTTCAGCCCTTCTTTCCACGTGGATATCTCGTTTTGGCGTACCTTTACGAATAAGGACCGATCAAGGACGCCAGTTCGAATCAATTCTATTTAACGAATTATGCTGTTTGCTCGGCATTATACATTTGCACACGATAGACTATCACACAGCGTTCAACGGGATGGTAGAGCGCCTGCACCGACAACTAAAAGTAGCAACCAAATGTCACGATACGAGCAACTGGATAGAAATCTTGCCAAAAGTTTTGTTATGCATACGAACAGCTAATAGGGACCTGAAAACGACGGCAGTCGAAGTGTTTTATGGCACCGGCAAACGATTTCCGGCTGAATTCTTTGTTTTAACGAAGCAACAGGTTAACTCGGCCAATACGGAAAACGTCTCATAGAACGAATAGAAAAGATCAGGACTCACCCGATTACGAGACGTGGCGAAGAGAAAACCTTCGTGTTCCGCTCGAAACATCGTCTTACGCACTCCTACGTCACGATGCCATCTGAAACCACTTACAATCAGCCTACTGCGGACCGTATCAATTTATACCGAGAAAAAAGACCCTTACGATTGTAATTGGCAACAAAAACGTAATAGTACCGATAGACCGTCTGAAATCCGCATCTCTGTATTCAAATATATATTTATATATATTTAATTTATATTATAATATATATTATATTTATATTTATTTATAAATATAATATATTTAAATATTTCACGTTTTGTTAACAATGAGTCAGACTTCAACTTTGTGAGAACTTACATCTATCATCCCATCGACCGCGGATACGTTATTGAGCCTAGGGTCATTGTCATTAGCTTCTCGAGTATCTCATTATCGCGAATACTTGTCAAATTCTATCATAATCATATTTGCACTAGTAAATATCCCCTCTATTGCATAATGATAACGTCTAATGCCAAAGGGGATTCGTTTCACGCCCTTAACCCTAACTCAAATCTTAACGCCAACCCGACATATGTATTATAATATAAGTTGAATATATATGTAAATATATATTTGAATATAGAAATGCGGATTTCAGACGGTCTATGGGTACTATAACGTTTTTGTTGCCAATTACAGTCAATTAAATGTATTTTTTTCTCGGTATAAATTGATACTGTCCGCCGTAGGGTGATTGTAAGTGGTTTCAGATGGCATCGTGACGTAGGAGTGCGTAAGACGATGTTTCGAGCGGAACACGAAGGTTTTCTCTTCGCCACGTCTCGTAATCGGGTGAGTCCTGATCTTTTCTATTCGTTCTATGGGACGGTTTCCGTATTGGCCGAGTTAGCCTATTGCTTCGTTGAAACAAATAATTCTGTCGGCAATCGTTTGCTGGTGCCATAAAACACTTCGCCTGCCGTCGCTTTCAGGTCCTTATTAGCTGTTTTTATGCATAACAAAACTTTTTGCATGATTTCTACCCAGTTGCTCGTGTCGTGACATTTGATTGCTACTTTTAGTTGTCGGTGCTGGCGCTCTACCGCCCCGTTGAACGCGGTGTGATAGTCTGTCATGTGCAAATGCCTAATGCCGAGCAACCGGCAGAATTCGTTAAATAGAATTGATTCGAACTGGCGTCCTTGATCGGTCCTTATTCGTAAAGGTACGCCAAAACGAGATATCCACGTGGAAAGAAGGGCTGAAGCAACGATTGCCGCCTCCATGTCGGCGATGGGAAAGGTTTCCGGCTAACGCGAAAAACGATCGATTCACGTCAGACAATATCGGTGGCCTTGCGAATATTGCATCGCGAAAATGTCTATATGTATGTGGTGGAAACAGCCTGCTAACTCTCCGAATGCTACGACGGATAAGGATACATTCTCGGGGTTGATGACTACACCCTAATCGTTCAAACATCGAAACGAAATCCGTAGGTGTTTGCGGTGATGTTCTTCGGTTTCGGGGGCTACTGAGAAATTATCCATGTACGCGAACACGAAATCTGATACACGGGTAATTTCGTCGACGAATCTTTGACACGTATGTGCGGCGTTCCGAAGCCCAAACATCATGTTGGCAGCTTCGAAATGTCCGAAAGATGTCGTGATCGCGTTTTTCTTGACTACGGGGGCGATCCGAATTTAATGGTTAGCGTGAATGAGGTCGATTATTGAAAAGATTCGCTTACTGTGGAGATGTTGCCGAAAATCGTCGCTATGCGGGTTGGGGGGGGGGGTATCTGTGAGGTACGGTGCGGGCATTCATCCCACGATAGTCGCCGCATGGTGGTAGATTTCCGTTTTCCTTGGGTACGATGTGCACGGGTGATGCCAATGGACCTTTCGATAACCGCATGACTCCTTGCTCGTTCATGGCAACAAACTCCACCTTAATTAGTTTGATTCAGTCCGGTGCGAGCCGGCGGTGTTTACGGTAGACGGGTGAGCCGGGTGTGGTTTCGATGTGGTGTACCACACCGGGCCGAACTTTCTCTCGTGCGAAGACCAGTGGACGAGTTAGATCCGGAAACTCCGCCATAAGTCGGTGGTGGACCGATCCACCGATTGCGGTTATGATGGATACCCCATCAGTCGTGGCAGCATATCCCCTTGATGATAATCGGGTTGTCGTGTCGAGGAGTCGTTTGTTTCGTGGGTCCACGAGCGGCCTATACTGGCTCCAAAAATCTATGCCGATGACAGGCGTTTCAACGTCGTCTACCACGAAATTCCATATGAAGGCTCGTCTTAGGCATATGGTAAGGTGCATCGCAGTGATACCGTACGTTGCGATGTGCATTCCGCTGACCGAGAACCGTTCTTAGTAGTTTTTGTTGACGTGCTTGTGTATTCTGCTCCGGTACAATACACTGATGTCGGCACCGGTGACTTTGAGGAAGGAAATCTTCGTTGCCTTGTCCGTAATGAAAATGCGGCGGGATCCCAGGCCGTCATCGTCTGCGGCACTTGCAGACGGCAGCTCGCGTTTGCCTGATGACTTTGCATCCTTAACATGCAATGCATTGCCGTGTCCACGTTCGACAATCTCTGTTCATAAACGGCCAGATGAAACGCGTTGTCACTATTTTTCGAGTGGCGGGTATGCCCGGATGAGAAAGTCCGTGAAAAGAGTTAAATACGTCCTGCCGCAAGAATTTCGGCACGTACGGTTGTATAGTGCCTCCTGATACATCGCAATATATTTCTACGCTGTGATCGGGGAAGGGTATTTTCTTTAGTCGCTGCGCACATGTGCCGGTGTTGATGATGTAGCGTAGTTCATCATCGCTTTCTTACGCGGAGGCGAGAGTTTCATGATCCACCGACTTTCCTATCGCTTCGATTCGTGACAAAGCGTCGTCCACGTTGTTGCCGTGCCCCTTTACGTACCGAATGTCGGTGGTGAATTGTCCGATATAATCCAAATGTCGGAATTGTCGCGACGAACACTTATCGAGGTTTTGGTTAAACGCTAATATGGGAGGTTTGTGGTCGGTGAAAATGATAAAACTTTTTCCTTAGACGACGTATGAGAATTTTTTGACCGCGGTGTACATCGCGAGTAGCTCTCGCTCGTACGCGCTATACCTTTGTTGTGCCGGGGATTGCGACATTGTCATGAATCCTAGCGGTTGCCAAGTATCGTTAACGCGTTGCTGAATTCCTGCTCCTATAGCATAATCGGATGCATCGACTGTGAAGCTAACAGGCGCGCCGAGAATGGCATGAGCTAACATTGTCACTTTAGATAGGGCGAGTTACGAATCGCGGCAGCTATTTTTGGCTTGTTCAGACCATTCGATAGATGCGTTGCACTTCGTTGTGCCCTTTGACAAGTCGTTGAGTGGTAGTAGGATTTTCGCTGCCCCGGGCATGAAGCGTCTGTAGAAGATGATCATACCGCGGTACCTTCGTAGGTCTTTGACGGTCGCTGGTAACGGTACTTCAACTGTAGCATCAACGCGTTCAGTTTGTGGCTTTATCCCCTCGGCGGAACCATGTAACCGAGAAATTCGATTTTGCTAACGCCGAATTCACTTTTCGCGAGATTGATCACGACACCATATTCGTCGAGACGTCGAAACGGTGTTGTTTTTCTTTTTCGGACGATATTAGGACGAAATCGTGACCTCGTGTGATATCGTCGAAGAATCGTTGGCAAGATTGCGCTGCGTTTCGAAGCCCAACCATCATGATGGACGCTTCGAAAAGCCCGAAAATTGTCGTGATCGCGGTTTTCTGTTCGTCTTCGGTCGCGAATGGTATTAGGTGGTAAGCGCGGACAAGGTCGATTTCTGAAAAGATTCGCTTACCGTGGAGTTGTTGAGCGAAATTCTCAATATGGGGTGGAGAATACCTGTCGGGTATGGTGCGGGCGCTTAACGCGCGGTAGTAGCCACATAGTCGCAGACTTCCGTCCTCTTTTGGTACAACGTGCAGGGGTGACGCCCATGGAAATTTCGATGGCCCATCACTCCTTGCTCGATCATGGCTAGAAATTCCGTCTTGACTTCTTTGAGGCTATCGAGGTACAGGCGACGGGGTTTGCTGCAGACTGGTGGGCCCGATGTGGTTTCGATGTGTTGTACTACCCCGTGTCGTATCAACTCTCGTTCGAAAACAGGTTCACGAGTTAGGTGTGGTAACTCCATCAAGAGACCATGGTAAACTGATTCACCGACAATAGTTCTTATTGACGCTCCGTCCGCCGTGTCGGTGTATCCCTTTGCTGTCAAGTGTGTCTTCGAGTCGATGAGTCGTTTGTTTCGCGGGTCCAGGAGCAACCTATAGTGACTCAAAAAGTCCACGCAGATGATGGCTGATTGGACTTCAGCTATCACGAATCGCCATATGAATGCCCTTCTGAGGCACATGTTGTGGGTGACGGCGATGGTGCGGTACATTGAGATCCGCGTTCCGTTGTCTGCGAACAATTCATACTCGCATTTGTTCGTTGATTGGCGTACTTTGCTGCAGGGATACGCGCTTATATCAGCGCCAGTGTCTACAAGGAAAGACGTCAACGTCGTCTTGTCGGTAACAAAAATGAGGCGGGAGCCGATGCCGTCGTCGTCTGCCGGCTTTACGTACTGCTGGTCCCGTTTCCCTGCATCCCTTTGCACGGAGACTGGCATTTGTATGCCCGGTCTCCGAACGTTCGGTGGTAATAGCAATAATCGGGGCTTCCCGGTCCCTCTCTCGATCTTTCTCTCGATCTCGGCTGATTTCGTCTCCCCGGGTCAGGTCGCCGCCTCGATGCGCGCATTTCCGCTCGCAGTTGGGTTATCTGTTCGCTCAGGGCGTTGACGACGGAGATCCAGGGTTCGCCTGTTCCGTTGGACGGAACCGTCCGTCTCGCCGAACTGGCTATGGTCCGCGTGTTCGCCGCGATCAAGGGATTGGGACTGAGTGTGTCCCCTAACAAATCTGAGGCAATGTGGTTCTGCCGCAGGGCCGATCACGGAACGCCTCCAGCGGGTTATCGCCTGAGGTTTGTGGGGGCTGAGATCGAAGTCGGAACCAGCATGAAATACCTGCGCCTGACACTCGACAATCACTCGGCCTTCCGTGCTCACTTCGAGTGCCTGGCACCATCGGTCGAGGAGACGGCGAATGCATTACGACGTTTACTGCCTCGGCTGGGCGGACCCGGCGTGAGAGTGCGCCGGCTGCACGCCACCGTAGTGCGAGGCTCCTCTATGGAGCTCCCATCTGGGCAGAGGACTTGATGACCAGCCACTGCAGTCTCCTGAAGGTCAGGAGATTGTACAGGACTGTGGCCATCAGTGTAGTGAGGGGCTTCCGCACCATTTCGGCGGCAGCAGCGGCGATGCTCGCCGGTTTCCCGCCGCTCGAACTGCAGGCACTGAGGTGTCGCGAAATTTACCTCCACACGCGGGGTCTGTCGGACGGGGTCGAGCCGGTGGGCAACGATGTTGAGGGTCGGCGTCGACGGGCCCCGCTCGACAGATAGCGTGTCAGTCTCGACACGAGGCCGGGCGCGCCGGGGCACTTTAACGCCATCGTTCTTTAATATAACATTTCAGTTATTATACAGAATGCCGCATATCGTTTGTATAACTATATTTCATCCCAAATAGTATTGCAATTAAGCCACTCAGAAGACCAACTTATTAATTATATTTCTCGATATTACCTCTGTAGCTGTTGTCGTGTGTGAAGAAGACAAACCTCGCGCTGATTAATAACGAGTCCTCGTTGTCGTAACCGTCAGATGTATTTGAGACCAATAAGTTAAATTTAAACGTAAATGCTAAGCGTGCCACGAAGAATAAATTGTGATATAAAATCACGGGATGAATACTCGCAAACGTTATCACGTGACTTAATACACGCTCGTTAAATATTCAAATTCACAATGGATGCCGCTAAATACTTGCTATAAACTCGGTACGTAGTCGATACGAAGGTGTCTCGCTCGCGATTCAGTCGGTATATTTATACTAGCCCTTGGGGGGGGGAAGTGAAAGAATTCGTATTTCCTGCCTGACGACAATTGCCGGTAGCGGTGACATTGTTTTTACATTAAGTGTAGCCTAATGGTCGAGTTACTTCGAGGCGGCAAAGACGTAATTAGCTTTGTCCTGTAAATCATGTATCGCTACACCTCTATTTCGATAGAAATATAATACTAAATACTAAAATATATCGTAAGTATTTCATATTTGAAATAACAGTCAACTTAACGGAATTAATCTGTTTGGCTCCTATTCGGCTCAAGTCACGTATGAATATATGTACAGTCTGTAGTTTTAATATTCTAAGCGTGCATTGTATGCTGGACACTTATCTTTAATAAATTTTGCAAATCTGTTTATAGTAAGTGATGGATCATTAGGCCAATGCCAAATAAGGCGACCTTTAAAAGATTCAACGAAACTTGCTTCTGCTGAACTTGGTCTATGAAGGTCGAATAGTTTCTCGTTTGTTTTGCAATTAAAGACATACGTTATGGAATGTGTTTTACTGACATACCGATTCCAAGGATTTGCTGTGCTTCTTAAAAATATTACACTCTGTGGTATGAAATATAATTTGTCCTTATTATAACCGCTAACATCTAATGTCTTTTCTGGAATTTCGTATACTAAGGCATCGCAATTATTTTTCATTTTACGTTGTGTTACTCGCAACTTTTCACATATATATGAACCAACTGGAAGTAGTTCCTTGGCACGTATTCGAATATAGTTATTTCCTGCTGGTTTCCACAAAGCTTCACAGAACAACTTCGTTTCCTCGTTCCTTTAAACAAAAGTCATATGTTAGTATTACATAAACATACACCTTGTAAAAACTTTTCATTACCGGAAATCTACAAGTTCATTATTGAATTCAATAAGATTCAGTTGCTTACCTGCTCCTCAAATATTTTTTGCTAATGTCCACTCCTCCTAAGTAGAATGCATCTATAATATGCAATGCAAGTACTTCTTGCTGATGTATAAACTCCTTAGTCATTTCATATACAACTTCTGCGTATACAAGTGTATTTGATGGTAATTCTATGCCAATGTCATCGACTTGTACCCAAGAATTCTTTATATATCTATGTACGTTGCTCCTTCCCATGCCCATATAAAATGTAGCATTCTTCTTATCATCATCAGGCCCTGGCTTTGTACCACATGGCATACAAAACCAGTCATATGGTGATAGCAATGCATTTTCAATGTTAAATTCCATCAATTGTGCTGGATTAATAGTAAGGAATGAAGTATCTTTCAAAAGAGTATTCAATTTATCTTCTGGATTCATGTGTCTTGGGATTGTCCTAGTTTCATCAGGAAGTTTCCAATACTCTAGACATTGTTTGCGCATATCAGCTTGTTTTGTCTCAACAAGAGTATTATCAGCGTAAAATGCAGCAATTTTACACACGGCCGTTATTTGTTTTCTGCCCAAATCATTGTTAGAAGCACGTAGATATTGAACAAATTGTTTCTCTCTTTTCAATTCATTATATGATACTAATCGTAAAACATCGTCATTTTCACCACATTTTAAAAGCAGACGATTAACATGCTTCAGATATTCCACAACATCTTGTGTCCCACCTCGTTTCTTCTTACATATTAAGTAACGTTCTGAATTTGCTGATCTAGAGGAGTTTGGTTTAAAAATACAAACTTCTTCAAAGCAAAGATACAGCAAATAGACTAAACCAGCACTAAAGGGTGTAAAAAGGTCGAATAATTTTGTCACAAAATCACCACCCTCTCTTACAATCATCAATGCTATTAAACATTGACAAAGATACAGTTGTTTTGAAAGAATTTCTTGTATATTTTCTTGTCCTTTGGTAGAAAATTCTCCATCAGACATCATAAAATGTACTCCTTTGCCATGGGTATGCTGCATTATAAGATTTGTAAATGCCTCTTGATTATCTGGGTCAAAGACGTCACCATTTTCTTTTGGTCCATAGTATGGATAAAATGTTTCACAAGGACCCGCATAAAAATCTTTTAATCTGAAATCATTTTCATTCTTTAAAGTAAGACCAAATCCTTTAGCACGCCATTTCTTTCGCCATAGAACATATTCACTAAAACCTCCTGGTCCAGCACAAACATCTGCAAAGTATAGCAGCTCATTTTCCCCCAAACCTACTGGCTTTGTAAACATAAAGTTACATGCTCTATCTATATTCGCCATTTTGACAGCAGCACGATTTAAGAAAAATGCACCACGAATTGTTTCGTAAGGATCACAACGTGTCCTTGCTCGACGCACGTCAGCGTCATCCAAATTATCGAATACCGATTTTGCATTGATAATATTTTTCAATATATGTTCACAACAGAATTCAACTTCATCATCTATGGTCATCTTTTTAGGACCCTGATATAACCAGTGCCGCATTTCTTCTAATACAGGTGTATTAGAATTTGGATTTCTTATCCATTTCATATCTTCTACACACTTTATTACTTCCTCCGCAGGATTCCATTTAAGACCTGAATCTTCAATTCTAGGAACATGATGTCCAAGACCTCTGCGACCATGCTGTCTAGGTGCTAGAGCTGGCTCTAAACGACCTTGCTTATTTTTTCCAAGGCCGTAACCTTCTTTATATCCGATCATTCGCATCATCCTTTTGCACCTATCGAGGAGATTGTTTGCCGCTTGCATTACTTCCTCTATTCTTGTTTTAACTCCCTTTCCATCAATATCCTGCTCGTCATGTTCACTTGAACTTCTACGAATTTTTTGTCGTTTACTATGGTTATAAGTATCTCCTCCACTCTTCTTCCTTTTTGACTTAGTTTCCAATTCTTCTTGCATGGTATCTTGATGCATCAGTCGCGTAGCAATACACTAACGTACAAGAATATTCTAATATTCAGTAACAATTAACCAGTTCACAAGTATAAAAAAGTCACTTTATACACTGTGACGAAATAGTATCCAAGAAATCTGATATAACACGCATAGAAAATACACGAATCTGACTGAAAAACCACTCCGCACTTTAGACACTAACTTCGACACAACCGCTACCAACTATTCGCAGAGTGAGACTGACCGAAGCGGCCCAGAGGCAACGCCCATGTACCCCAAGCGGCTACTGCCCCGCCATCTATTTTAACCCGACAGCGCAGGATAATACTTGAATTCGTTGTTCCTTAAATGTAGAATTTATTTGCGTCAACTATATATATAATGTACAAACATTTATAATAATTTATAATGCAGTATATAATAACATGTAATTTATATTAATTATCTGACGAACGCAATGTGAGAGAGGTAAAGATGGCGACCAGTGTGGCCGATGCGGCACTAACTCTACATCCTGTTGACGTCAATTTACCTAGTTACGTACGTACACAGTGACGCTTACGCTTTAAAACTTTTGTCGAAATTTCAATGTTTTGATGAAAAACTTTTCGTTCTTATAATATCTAACTGACAGACATGCGCCATTTATAATAGAATAAACATAAATCTCGTAGTTGAGAATTATTGAAAGTTTCTAATTTAATTCATAGATGCAATAATTTTTTAACGAAGTAAGCCATTTATTTATCGTCCTGGTTTGTTCTATGACATATATGTTATAATAGCAATATGAAAATAAGGCAAACTGAGGAAAGAAATACTATTTCAAATCATTTTCGCCCATACTCCTTAAGTTCTTTACAATTGATTCGTATATAGCCTTTGTTCTTTCCGCCCCTACTCAGGCGAAACCATATCTAGCATTTAAACAAAATCAACTATGTTTCAGACCGATCGAGGAGAGATGGGATCGCGAGATAGCGCGTCAACGAGAGTCGTAAATTCCCGTTACGATTAGATAATCGACGCCACGAACTGTTTCAATTGAGTATACACTGAATTAAAATATATAAATTACAGTTTATTCATATGACTTGACTAGAGAAATATAAACTGCTAGAGCATAATTGGGATTCGAATTCGCACATGGAAAGTGACTACCAGGGAACTTTAGCCAGTCAGATGGTCGGCATATCTCCGCTACTGCCCACGAAAACGACGGCATGGTTGGCTCTACTGGAGAGGCAACTCGAAGAAGCGCGGATTACGAACGACAACTTAGGGTACGTGACGCTAACCAAATGCCTCAGCGACCAACAGCTACAGGACGCACTACTCGTTTGGCGACCGTCGTCGAGCAGCCGACACAACCTGCGGCAACACGCGAACCCTGCATCTCCGTCGTCAACGTCCTGAGTGAACAAATAACCCAGCAGCGAGCGGCAATGCGCCCATCGAATACGGCGACGCGACCCGGGGATACGAAATCGGCCGAGATCGAGAGAAAGATCGAGAGAGTGAACGGGAAACCCCTATTATTGCTATTACCACCGAACGTTCGGAGACCGGGCATACAAAAGCCAGTCTCCGTGCAAGTGGATGCAGGGTAACGGGACAACGCGTCCATTAAATTCCGATCGCCCCCGAAGTCGTCAAGAAAAACGCGATCACGAAATCTCTCGGACATTTCGAAGCTGCCAACATGATGTTTGGGCTTCGAAACGTCGCACAACCGTGTCAAAGATTCGTCGACGAAATTACCCGTGGATTAGATTTCGTGTTCGCGTACATGGACAATTTGCCAGTAGCCTCCGAAACCGAAGAACAACACCGCGAACACCTACGGATTTTGTTTCGACGTTTGAACGATTAGGGCGTAGTCATCAACCCCGAGCATGCATTCTCATCCGTAGTAGCATTCGGAGAGTTAGCAGGCTGTTTCCACCACATACATATGGACATTATCGCGATGCAATATTCGCAAGGCTACCGATATTGTCTGATGTGAATACTTATTCGAAATTTATGATAGTGAGCTCGGGTTCGAGGCGACAACCAGTCGCCGAACGTTGTCGCGGTCAAGGGATGAACGCTTTGTCTAACAAAGGCATGAAGTAACTCTATAGCTCTCCTTAAAAGAAATACTTGGGACGGGGCACGATAGAAAACATTTCAACGATTTCTGTCCCGTGGCTCGCCACACGCAGACTTTGTCCTTCGGGTAAGATGATTGCCAGATGCCAACGCATCTTCACAGTATATGTTTAGCTGGGCGAGGACCCGCTAGGAATATTAAATTTCAATTACACAAAGTCTCTCAAATAGACAAATGGCCTGTGCCCCAACTACGGGATGATAAGTGAAATTTATCCTTCCACGAACGACGCTTCCCGCTAGCAACTATTCTCAAGGACAGCTAACATCCTTCTCTAACCACCAACGTGGAAATTGACCAATTAACAGCAACGTCAATTTCCCTCACCCTTCAATGGTAGACTTTCCTCTGCGAATCCGATGATCTCGTGCCCTTAGGCACACCCATCATAGTTTTCTCGATGATCGAATATCGAAACCTTGCGATTACCTATCGACGCTGTAATCTCTCTAATTTGTGTCAATAATCTCAATTATTGTTACACCGCACCTATGGCTAATTTCAACGAAGATTCAACGAACACCCCCGCCCCCAATCCTGACGTTGACCCGACATGTATATATATATATTTATATTTATATTATTTATAAACTAAACTTTAAACTTATACTTTTTTTTATTAATTACTAATTCAATCATTATATTTAATTTAAGTAAATTGAAAATTATTTTTTCTTAAAAAATATATATTTTAATTATTAATATTACTTACCTAATTAAATTAGGTAATTAAATCTTTAATATATATGAGTTATTAAAATAAAAAATACTCATCAATAAAAATTATTTTTAAATTAACATTATTTATATTAAATAATAAAAATTATATATTCTAAATTTATAGATTATCCCATAAATTTTTTATATAAAAATATAAAAATTTTTAAATAAATTTTTTTAATTTTTTTATATACAAATTAAATTTATTTAAAAAAAAATAGATATAAAATAATTCGATTAACATCTAATTTCTAAATATATATTATAACTCTTTATTCTACAAAAGCATAATTAAATATTTTGCTCTTCTTTTTTCGAGATTATTAAATTTATAAATTATATTAATTAACCCTGATACAAAAGGTACAAAAATTATTCTACTTACTTAATTTTTAAGAAATTCTTTTACATTACTTTATCTATTAATCTAAATATTATTTCATAATCTATTACTTAAACAAAAAATTCTTATATAATTTTAAATAATTATAATATTAATTAAATCTTAAATATTAAATTTATTTAATTAAATAAAATTTTAATTTCTCAATTAAACTTTTCATTGTAAATGAAACATTTTCTCTTAAACTAAAATTTTATTCTAAAAACATTTTCCAATATTTTTACTATTTTACGACTTATTCCATAAATGAAACTGACGGGCAATTTGTACACTTTTCAAAACTAATTTCAATTTAATCAATTTTATTAAATTTACTATTAAATCCTCTTTCAAATTAATTTTTAAAATTGTAATTATCCAAAAATTAAATTTATTATAATTCATAAATTCAAAAATACACCACATTTTGATTTGAATTATTATTTTATTAAATATTAATAATAATAAATTTTATTTTAAAATATACAACAATATATAAATTTTTTAATTCAAGTAAATCTTATCGTGGACTATCAAATTAAACTACAAATTTCTCTAATAAGAATGAAAAGCCGCCATATAATTTAATTTCAATGACTCTACATTTATTTGTGGCGACACTCGACCTCGGAAATTTCCAACGTATTTGCGGCACGAGGCGCTTTATCTTAAAAGCGCTATGCCGACGATCCTTAGGTGTCATCGATATCCCTACGGCTCCTTCGCCGAACTTTCGGGAGACCGCACACGTGGCAGTCGTCGCGGACTTCTAAACAAACGCGCGCGATATCGATGGCTAACAAAGAAATGAATCAGCGTGGCTTTTGAATCAAAGAGATTCAGTCTGCCCCGAGCTGCGAAGTGCGAAGGATTACGTGAAACGAGCGCTAAGCACTGATCGTTACCAAGCGTGCTAACTGTTAATTGTTAATTTTTACTTGTGTTAACTGTGTTTGTTGCTTGTTGTTATTGGACGTCAGTTGTTAAGTTAATAAACGTTTTTCGTTGAAACATCTGAGTATTCCTTCCACACCTATCACGACATACCACTTCATATTTATAAATTAAATATTATTATTTTATATAATAGGGTATCTAATCCTAGTCTATTTATTTATCTTATTATCTTTATAAATATTAAATTTAATATATTTATAAATTAAATTTCACCTAAAATCTAAAAATTTCATTAAAATTATTTAATGTTATATTAATATTAATTAATAAAATTAATTTGCAAAATTAGTTTAACCGCTATTGCTGGCACTAATTTTTATCCTTACTAAAATTTTTTTCTAAATTTAGCTTTCATTAATTTCTTAAATCTAATCACTAAATTAAATAAATTTTTAATATAAAATTATTTTATATTAATAAAAAAATATTATTAATTTTAAAATCATTATAAAATTTTTTTTATATTATTAATTATTTATTAATGCTTTTAAAATCAAAATTTAACATGCAATATACATTAAATATAATAATCAATTAAATATAGATATTAATTAACTAAATATTAATTAATAAATTATTTATAAAATATAAATTTAATAATTTCTCTTAAAAAAATAATTTTTAAATTTTATTTATTTATTCATAATAAAATTTTATTAAAATTTAAATTTTTAAAAATATAAATTTATTCACAAATTAGTTAAATTTACAATTTAAATTTAAAATTAAATTTTATACTATTTATAAAATATACAAATAAATTAAAATTAATCTTAAACACATTTCATTCATTAATTCATTTATATATATATAAATTTTAATATAATTAATAATTAAATTAAGTTAATTAAATTTATTAAATTATAAATTAAAGTTTCAAATTTTAATTAAAATATAATTTATATGATTTATTAAAAATTATGTATATAAATAAAGAAGTAAATAAAGAAATAAATAAATAAATTTAAAATTTATTATTAAGAAAAAAAAATTAACGAGGAAATAAATAAAATTTTATTAAAATGAAAAAAATTAAGTTTAAATTAATTTTTAATGTTAAAAAATAAATTTTAATTTTAAATTATATATATGTCGGATTGAAGTCAGGGTTATGGAGATGGGCGTTTAATGAATTTTCATTAGAATTAACCATTGTCGTGATACAACGGAGAGTTTATTAGCACGGGCTTATTAACAAGATTAAGCACTCGTAGCACTAGTGATAATGACCTTAGGTTCGAAACGAATCCGCGGTCACGGGATGGTAAACGTATGTTCTCGCACAGCTCAAGTCTAACTCTTTGTTAACTAGATGTGAGGTATTCACTGGTTGTAAGGTGGCACTGTCATTCGTCGATGAGATGGTACGAAAGAATGACTCTCCGTCTCGACGATGTCGTCGAGGAAAACTATATTGGGTGGGTCTAAGGATATGAGATCCTCGGATTCGTCAAAGAAAGCTTTCGTTCCAAAGGAGAGGGAAATTAGCGCTGTTGCTAATTGGTCGATCTCCATATCGGCGTTTTGAAAGAGATGCTGGCCGCCCTTGAGGGGAGGTTGTTGACGGGGGGCAACGCTCGTGGAAGATAGGTCTCTCCTATCTTCCCGTAGTTGCAACAAAGTCTATTTGACGGACTCCGCTTGACTAAATCTTAAGATCTATAGCGGGTCCTCACGTTAGCTAAACATACGCCACAAAGGCATGCCGACACCCGGCGATCATCTTACCCGGAGGACAAAATCTGCGTGTGGCGGGCCGCGGGATAGAAACTATTGAAGTATTTACTGCCACGTATCGCTACGACTATTTCTTTTAAGGAGAGGTATAGAGTTACTCTGTGCCTTTGTTAGATAAAACGTTCATCCCTTTGACCGCGGCTACGTTCGGCGACTGATTGTCGCCTCGAGCCCAAGCTCATGATCATAAATCTCGAATAATCGGTGCGGCATTTGTTTAATCTAAGTTACAGAGTTGCGGTATTCCCGCGAATCCAAGGAGGAGTTCCGGTGTTCTTTCATCTCCGACACGGCCATTCTGACTATCACACGTCCTCGGGTGTAGCTACAATATTGAGTTTTCTTAACGTTAGTCTCGGTACAATTAACATTGTTTACAATTTAACTTAATGTCTAAATAAGCTGAGGGTCCAGTGTAACAACAAAATTTTGTTCGGAGGTTTGACAACAAAAGGAATAGAAGAGAACATGAATTAGTAACGTTGTAATTAGTATTGGAAGTGCTAGTTGCGTCCTGTGGGTTATCAGTCGGGTCATAACGGCGAAATGGACCAGTCTCGATTTCGTACCCCAATGGATCTCGTTTTTCTAGATCGCACGACCGCACCAAACTTCGTAACACTGTAGCTCATGGTGCGCGTGAACACATCACTTGCCCCTTTACCGAGCTTCATAACTCTATAGCTCATGGTGCGCGTTAACACATCACTTGCCCCTTTACCGAGCTTCATAACTCTATAGCTCATGGTGCGCGTGAACACATCACTTGCCCCTTTACCGAGCTTCATAACTCTATAGCTCATGGTGCGCGTGAACACATCACTTGCCCCTTTACCGAGCTTCATAACATACTCCGTAAGGTGCTACGGTTTTTGTGCTAAGGATTTTCCGAGATCGAGGTACTCATGTCGTCGTGGTCACTGTTATTGCCGTCACTAACGACGTCCAACTCAGCGGGAACGCGACTGTCCGGCATTTTTCTTAATCTGTCGTGACTGTCTTTATACGATCGTTTGCCGTCTAGCGTTTTTAGAATATATCTATCTCCTTCCAAAATCTCGGTTATTACAAATGGACCCTTGAATTTCGGCTCTAGCTTGGTTTGGTTTCTTTCCTCGTTCTTGCGTAGTACGAAGTCGCCGAGGTTAAACCTAACCACTTTAGCTTTATTCCTATCAAATCTTTCTTTGTCGTATTGGGCGTTACTTTCTATGTTCTATACGGCCTGCTGCCTTACATCGGAGATATCGACTTCTTTTTCTTCGATATTGTCGGGTAGCAATAGGTCATACGGTCTCGCCGATCTACCGATTAGTAGTTGTAAAGGGCTCGAGTTAGTCACGCGGTTGACGGTGCAGTTCAACGCTAGCTGCATTTCCCTAATCGCGTCTTGCCACGGCCGCCCGGTCGTCTCTACTGTCGTGAACATGTTTTTCAACGTGCCCATAACACGTTCTACTTGTCCGTTAGCCCTACTGGTACCGGTCGCTATCAAGTGAACTTTAATTCGTTTGCTTTCGCAGAACTCGCGAAATTCTTTACCCGTAAAACATCTTCCCTGGTCCGCTATTATCCGACAGGGACTCCCGAATAAAAATATAGCGGATTTAAGCGCTTTAATGGTGTTAAGAGAATCTATCCTATGAGTATGATGCAGGTATACGAATTTAGTGAAGGCGTCGATCAGCACAATGACGTACTCCTTCGAATCGCTTTTACCACTCAGCTTGCCCGTTATATCCATGCGGACCGTGTGCCAAGGTATGCTGGCCTTGGGTATGGGTTGTAGTTCGGCTTGTATCTTACCTGAACTAGCCTTCGAAACTCTACAAGCATGGCAGTTCTCTACGAACTTGCGAACGTACTTCGCCATTCCTTCGAACCAGTAATACTCGTACAGTTTCTCGAGCGTCTTATCCCAACCCAAGTGCATAATTGACTGATGCACATGGTTAATAACGGACCACCTAAACCCTCTTGGAACAATACGTAAACTGAGAGTCCTGCCTCTTCTTTGAATTTTCCGGTAGAGAGTACCGGACCGTAATTCGTAAGTATTCGCGATGTCTTCCGCGAGCTCATCATTTTGCAACTTTTCGACAATTCCCGAAATTTGGGGGTCACGACGTTGTTCGGCTAGTAGCCAGTCTCCCGAAATTTCGGCCAGATTAACCATTTTCGACTTACAAATATCGAGGCGATTGCGCGTCATGTGTACGTCGAAGCCTTGGCTTAAAATTTCGCACCCAATAGTAATATCGTGTTTTAAGTAATTGTCCGCAAGGACGTGAAAAATTACCTCCAGTGTAAGACCGCTGATACATACGGCGGACAGAATTTAGACAGAATCGTACTCTTAACGCAAGTGTTCCCAATTCCTCGCATTACTACTATCTCGGTCGTTCTCTTGCCGGAAAATTTTGAAGCTACCGATTCTTTGATTAATGAGCATTCAGCTCCGGAATCAAAACAAAACAGGAACGACTCACCCTGGTGGCTTAATTTACCGGTCGGGACCTCCACCACGCAGAAGTTAACCTGTCGCTCCTCTTTCGTAGCAGGGTTTCCTCTACGTAAGGTCGGGCAGTTGGGCGCGATGTGGCCCTCCTCGTTACACCTGTAGCAGGACACCTTCGAAGACGTGGCAGCCCAGTTTTCCCCTGATTTTTGATTGCGTTTCTCCGCCTCCAGTCTTGTCCTCTCGCGGCACTCAGATGCTTTATGTCCGTGTCTACCGCAGTGGTAGCACTTGTGTCGGGAGTCAGAAGGCTTATGCCGTTTAGCTTCGGGACTCGCGGAGGAGTTGCTTACTGAAGACGCCGGCCTCTTCACAGAATCGGAGAGCACTGTCTTTTCGCCTGTGAGCTGGTCCTCGGTCTTGATATCGTTCGTGAGTGCTATCCGTAGGACGCGCTGGTCCTGTGAACCTATATGAAGAAGCACGGCAGCGTTGACTATCTCGTCCTTGGTACACCTTTCCCACCTCGCCATCAGGAAGGAACGTAAACGGCTGCTGTAATCTCCCAGGGTTTCACCCTCCAGTCGTGCTTGATTTTTCATCTTCCATAGCGCCGTGGCGGCTGTCTCTTTCCCACCAAAGCGTGTAAGGAAACGGTCTTTAAACTTTGGCCAAGAGGAAATTTGAGTAGCAGGTACTTGTGTAAGCCACTGCGCTGCCGAGCTTTCTAGAGCGGCACTCAAGGCACAAAGTAGCGCACCGCCTTGCAAAGGTTTTCCTTCCATGATCACGTCAACAGTCGCACACCATGCGGCTGGGTCAGAACCCAAGCTTCCGGGGTTAAAACGCGGAAGCGTCACGATCGTAGATGTTTCACTCGGTCTTTGCTTTCGCGGCTGAGTTATCTGGTGGACGATGGCCATGAGTTGTTCCATCGTTACGTATGGCCCTGATCCCACTTCTGATGTCGGATTGAAGTCAGGATTATGGAGATGGGCGTTTAATGAATTTTCATTAGAATTAACCATTGTCGTGATACAACGGAGAGTTTATTAGCACGGGCTTATTAACAAGATTAAGCACTCGTAGCACTAGTGATAATGACCTTAGGTTCGAAACGAATCCGCGGTCACGGGATGGTAAACGTATGTTCTCGCACAGCTCAAGTCTAACTCCTTGTTAACTAGATGTGAGGTATTCACTGGTTGTAAGGTGGCACTGTCATTCGTCGATGAGATGGTACGAAAGAATGACTCTCCGTCTCGACGATGTCGTCGAGGAAAACTATATTGGGTGGGTCTAAGGATATGAGATCCTCGGATTCGTCAAAGAAAGCTTTCGTTCCAAAGGAGAGGGAAATTAGCGCTGTTGCTAATTGGTCGATCTCCATATCGGCGTTTTGAAAGAGATGCTGGCCGCCCTTGAGGGGAGGTTGTTGACGGGGGGCAACGCTCGTGGAAGATAGGTCTCTCCTATCTTCCCGTAGTTGCAACAAAGTCTATTTGACGGACTCCGCTTGACTAAATCTTAAGATCTATAGCGGGTCCTCACGTTAGCTAAATATACGCCACAAAGGCATGCCGACACCCGGCGATCATCTTACCCGGAGGACAAAATCTGCGTGTGGCGGGCCGCGGGATAGAAACTATTGAAGTATTTACTGCCACGTATCGCTACGACTATTTCTTTTAAGGAGAGGTATAGAGTTACTCTGTGCCTTTGTTAGATAAAACGTTCATCCCTTTGACCGCGGCTACGTTCGGCGACTGATTGTCGCCTCGAGCCCAAGCTCATGATCATAAATCTCGAATAATCGGTGCGGCATTTGTTTAATCTAAGTTACAGAGTTGCGGTATTCCCGCGAATCCAAGGAGGAGTTCCGGTGTTCTTTCATCTCCGACACGGCCATTCTGACTATCACACGTCCTCGGGTGTAGCTACAATAATGAGTTTTCTTAACGTTAGTCTCGGTACAATTAACATTGTTTACAATTTAACTTAATGTCTAAATAAGCTGAGGGTCCAGTGTAACAACAAAGTTTTGTTCGGAGGTTTGACAACAAAAGGATCTCGTGTCCTTAGACCCACCCATTATAGTTTTCCTCGACGACATCGTCGAGACGGAGAGTTACTCTCCGGTACGATCTCGACGACGATTCAAGTAACTCTCGGATACGTAGTGATTGTCCCATGCATTAACATTGAGTACAACTTAGACGTTGAAGAAAAGTAGAGTTCGTCATCCCCTTGACCGCGGATTCGTTAGTGAGCCCAGGATCATTGTCATTAGCTTCTCGAGTATCTAATTATCGCGATTACTTGTCCAATTCCATCATAGTCATATTTGCACTAGTAAATATCTCCTCTATTGCATAATGATCACATCTAGCGCCAATAGGGATTCGTTTCACGCGGTTAACCCTAACTCAAATCTTAACGCCAACCAGACATACGTATTATAATATAAGTTGAATATATATGTAAATATATATTTGAATATAGAAATGCGGATTTCAGACGGTCTATGGGTACTATAACGTTTTTGTTGCCAATTACAGTCAATTAAATGTATTTTTTTCTCGGTATAAATTGATACTGTCCGCCGTAGGGTGATTGTAAGTGGTTTCAGATGGCATCCTGACGTAGGAGTGCGTAAGACGATGTTTCGAGCGGAACACGAAGCTTTTCTTTTCGCCGCGTCGCGTAATCGGGTGAGTCCTGATCTTTTCTATTCGTTCTATGGGACGGTTTCCGTATTGGCCGAGTTAGCCTGTTGCTTCGTTGAAACAAAGAATTCTGTCGGCAATCGTTTGCTGGCGCCATAGTGCACTTCGCCTGCCGTCGCTTTCAGGTCCTTATTAGCTGTTTTTATGCATAACAAAACTTTTTGCATGATTTCTACCCAGTTGCTCGTGTCGTGACATTTGATTGCTACTTTTAGTTGTCGGTGCTGGCGCTCTACCGCCCCGTTGAACGCGGTGTGATAGTCAGTCATGTGCAAATTCCTAATGCCGAGCAACCGGCAGAATTCGTTAAATAGAATTGATTCGAACTGGCGTCCTTAATCGGTCCTTATTCGTAAAGGTACGCCAAAACGAGATATCCACGTGGAAAGAAGGGCTGAAGCAACGATTGCCGCCTCCATGTCGGCGATGGGAAAGGTTTCCGGCTAACGCGAAAAACGATCGATTCACGTCAGACAATATCGGTGGCCTTGCGAATATTGCATCGCGAAAATGGCTATATGTATGTGGTGGAAACAGCCTGCTAACTCTCCGAATGCTACGACGAATAAGGATACATTCTCGGGGTTGATGACTACACCCTAATCGTTCAAACATCGAAACGAAATCCGTAGGTGTTTGCGGTGATGTTCTTCGGTTTCGGGGGCTACTGAGAAATTATCCATGTACGCGAACACGAAATCTGATCCACGGGTAATTTCGTCGACGAATCTTTGACACGTATGTGCGGCGTTCCGAAGCCCAAACATCATGTTGGCAGCTTCGAAATGTCCGAAAGATGTCGTGATCGCGTTTTTCTTGACTACGGGGGCGATGCGAATTTAATGGTTAGCGTGAATGAGGTCGATTATTGAAAAGATTCGCTTACTGTGGAGATGTTGCCGAAAATCGTCGCTATGCGGGTTGGGGGGGGGGGAGTATCTGTGAGGTACGGTGCGGGCATTCATCCCACGATAGTCGCCGCATGGTGGTAGATTTCCGTTTTCCTTGGGTACGATGTGCACGGGTGATGCCCATGGACCTTTCGATAACCGCATGACTCCTTGCTCGTTCATGGTAGCAAACTCCACCTTAATTAGTTTGATTCAGTCCGGTGCGAGCTGGCGGTGTTTACGGTAGACGGGTGAGCCGGGTGTGGTTTCGATGTGGTGTACCACACCGGGCCGATCTTTCTCTCGTGCGAAGACCAGTGGACGAGTTAGATCCGGAAACTCCGCCATAAGTCGGTGGTGGACCGATTCACAGATTGCGGTTATGGTGGATACCCCATCAGTCGTGGCAGCATATCCCCTTGATGATAATCGGGTTGTCGTGTCGAGGAGTCGTTTGTTTCGTGGGTCCACGAGCGGCCTATACTGGCTCCAAAAATCTATGCCGATGACAGGCGTTTCAACGTCGTCTACCACGAAATTCCATATGAAGGCTCGTCTTAGGCATATGGTAAGGTGCATCGCAGTGATACCGTACGTTGCGATGTGCATTCCGCTGACCGAGAACCGTTCTTAGTAGTTTTTGTTGACGTGCTTGTGTATTCTGCTCCGGTACAATACACTGATGTCGGCACCGGTGACTTTGAGGAAGGAAATCTTCGTTGCCTTGTCCGTAATGAAAATGCGGCGGGATCCCAGGCCGTCATCGTCTGCGGCACTTGCAGACGGCAGCTCGCGTTTGCCTGATGACTTTGCATCCTTAACATGCAATGCATTGCCGTGTCCACGTTCGACAATCTCTGTTCATAAACGGCCAGATGAAACGCGTTGTCACTATTTTTCGAGTGGCGGGTATGCCCGGATGAGAAAGTCCGTGAAAAGAGTTAAATACGTCCTGCCGCAAGAATTTCGGCACGTACGGTTGTATAGTGCCTCCTGATACATCGCAATATATTTCTACGCTGTGATCGGGGAAGGGTATTTTCTTTAGTCGCTGCGCACATGTGCCGGTGTTGATGATGTAGCGTAGTTCATCATCGCTTTCTTACGCGGAGGCGAGAGTTTCATGATCCACCGACTTTCCTATCGCTTCGATTCGTGACAAAGCGTCGTCCACGTTGTTGCCGTGCCCCTTTACGTACCGAATGTCGGTGGTGAATTTTCCGATATAATCCAAATGTCGGAATTGTCGCGACGAACACTTATCGAGGTTTTGGTTAAACGCGAATATGGGAGGTTTGTGGTCGGTGAAAATGATAAAACTTTTTCCTTAGACGACGTATGAGAATTTTTTGACCGCGGTGTACATCGCGAGTAGCTCTCGCTCGTACGCGCTATACCTTTGTTGTGCCGGGGATTGCGACATTGTCATGAATCCTAGCGGTTGCCAAGTATCGTTAACGCGTTGCTGAATTCCTGCTCCTATAGCATAATCGGATGCATCGACTGTGAAGCTAACAGGCGCGCCGAGAATGGCATGAGCTAACATTGTCACTTTAGATAGGGCGAGTTACGAATCGCGGCAGCTATTTTTGGCTTGTTCAGACCATTCGATAGATGCGTTGCACTTCGTTGTGCCCTTTGACAAGTCGTTGAGTGGTAGTAGGATTTTCGCTGCCCCGGGCATGAAGCGTCTGTAGAAGATGATCATACCGCGGTACCTTCGTAGGTCTTTGACGGTCGCTGGTAACGGTACTTCAACTGTAGCATCAACGCGTTCAGTTTGTGGCTTTATCCCCTCGGCGGAACCATGTAACCGAGAAATTCGATTTTGCTAACGCCGAATTCACTTTTCGCGAGATTGATCACGACACCATATTCGTCGAGACGTCGAAACGGTGTTGTTTTTCTTTTTCGGACGATATTAGGACGAAATCGTGACCTCGTGTGATATCGTCGAAGAATCGTTGGCAAGTTTGCGCTGCGTTTCGAAGCTCAACCATCATGATGGACGCTTCGAAAAGCCCGAAAATTGTCGTGATCGCGGTTTTCTGTTCGTCTTCGGTCGCGAATGGTATTAGGTGGTAAGCGCGGACAAGGTCGATTTCTGAAAAGATTCGCTTACCGTGGAGTTGTTGAGCGAAATTCTCAATATGGGGTGGAGAATACCTGTCGGGTATGGTGCGGGCGCTTAACGCGCGGTAGTAGCCACATAGTCGCAGACTTCCGTCCTCTTTTGGTACAACGTGCAGGGGTGACGCCCATGGAAATTTCGATGGCCCATCACTCCTTGCTCGATCATGGCTAGAAATTCCGTCTTTACTTCTTTGAGGCTATCGAGGTACAGGCAACGGGGTTTGCTGCAGACTGGTGGGCCCGATGTGGTTTCGATGTGTTGTACTACCCCGTGTCGTATCAACTCTCGTTCGAAATCAGGTTCACGAGTTAGGTGTGGTAACTCCATCAAGAGACCATGGTAAACTGATTCACCGACAATAGTTCTTATTGACGCTCCGTCCGCCGTGTCGGTGTATCCCTTTGCTGTCAAGTGTGTCCTCGAGTCGATGAGTCGTTTGTTTCGCGGGTCCAGGAGCAACCTATAGTGACTCAAAAAGTCCACGCAGATGATGGCTGATTGGACTTCAGCTATCACGAATCGCCATATGAATGCCCTTCTGAGGCACATGTTGTGGGTGACGGCGATGGTGCGGTACATTGAGATCCGCGTTCCGTTGTCTGCGAACAATTCATACTCGCATTTGTTCGTTGATTGGCGTACTTTGCTGCAGGGATACACGCTTATATCAGCGCCAGTGTCTACAAGGAAAGACGTCAACGTCGTCTTGTCGGTAACAAAAATGAGGCGGGAGCCGATGCCGTCGTCGTCTGCCGGCTTTACGTACTGCTGGTCCCGTTTCCCTGCATCCCTTTGCACGGAGACTGGCATTTGTATGCCCGGTCTCCGAACGTTCGGTGGTAATAGCAATAATCGGGGCTTCCCGGTCCCTCTCTCGATCTTTCTCTCGATCTCGGCTGATTTCGTCTCCCCGGGTCAGGTCGCCGCCTCGATGCGCGCATTTCCGCTCGCAGTTGGGTTATCTGTTCGCTCAGGGCGTTGACGACGGAGATCCAGGGTTCGCCTGTTCCGTTGGACGGAACCGTCCGTCTCGCCGAACTGGCTATGGTCCGCGTGTTCGCCGCGATCAAGGGATTGGGACTGAGTGTGTCCCCTAACAAATCTGAGGCAATGTGGTTCTGCCGCAGGGCCGATCACGGAACGCCTCCAGCGGGTTATCGCCTGAGGTTTGTGGGGGCTGAGATCGAAGTCGGAACCAGCATGAAATACCTGCGCCTGACACTCGACAATCACTCGGCCTTCCGTGCTCACTTCGAGTGCCTGGCACCATCGGTCGAGGAGACGGCGAATGCATTACGACGTTTACTGCCTCGGCTGGGCGGACCCGGCGTGAGAGTGCGCCGGCTGCACGCCACCGTAGTGCGAGGCTCCTCTATGGAGCTCCCATCTGGGCAGAGGACTTGATGACCAGCCACTGCAGTCTCCTGAAGGTCAGGAGATAGTACAGGACTGTGGCCATCAGTGTAGTGAGGGGCTTCCGCACCATTTCGGCGGCAGCAGCGGCGATGCTCGCCGGTTTCCCGCCGCTCGAACTGCAGGCACTGAGGTGTCGCGAAATTTACCTCCACACGCGGGGTCTGTCGGACGGGGTCGAGCCGGTGGGCAACGATGTTGAGGGTCGGCGTCGACGGGCCCCGCTCGACAGATAGCGTGTCAGTCTCGACACGAGGCCGGGCGCGCCGGGGCACTTTAACGCCATCGTTCTTTAATATAACATTTCAGTTATTATACAGAATGCCGCATATCGTTTGTATAACTATATTTCATCCCAAATAGTATTGCAATTAAGCCACTCAGAAGACCAACTTATTAATTATATTTCTCGATATTACCTCTGTAGCTGTTGTCGTGTGTGAAGAAGACAAACCTCGCGCTGATTAATAACGAGTCCTCGTTGTCGTAACCGTCAGATGTATTTGAGACCAATAAGTTAAATTTAAACGTAAATGCTAAGCGTGCCACGAAGAATAAATTGTGATATAAAATCACGGGATGAATACTCGCAAACGTTATCACGTGACTTAATACACGCTCGTTAAATATTCAAATTCACAATGGATGCCGCTAAATACTTGCTATAAACTCGGTACGTAGTCGATACGAAGGTGTCTCGCTCGCGATTCAGTCGGTATATTTATACTAGCCCTTGGGGGGGGGGGGGAAGTGAAAGAATTCGTATTTCCTGCCTGACGACAATTGCCGGTAGCGGTGACATTGTTTTTACATTAAGTGTAGCCTAATGGTCGAGTTACTTCGAGGCGGCAAAGACGTAATTAGCTTTGTCCTGTAAATCATGTATCGCTACACCTCTATTTCGATAGAAATATAATACTAAATACTAAAATATATCGTAAGTATTTCATATTTGAAATAACAGTCAACTTAACGGAATTAATCTGTTTGGCTCCTATTCGGCTCAAGTCACGTATGAATATATGTACAGTCTGTAGTTTTAATATTCTAAGCGTGCATTGTATGCTGGACACTTATCTTTAATAAATTTTGCAAATCTGTTTATAGTAAGTGATGGATCATTAGGCCAATGCCAAATAAGGCGACCTTTAAAAGATTCAACGAAACTTGCTTCTGCTGAACTTGGTCTATGAAGGTCGAATAGTTTCTCGTTTGTTTTGCAATTAAAGACATACGTTATGGAATGTGTTTTACTGACATACCGATTCCAAGGATTTGCTGTGCTTCTTAAAAATATTACACTCTGTGGTATGAAATATAATTTGTCCTTATTATAACCGCTAACATCTAATGTCTTTTCTGGAATATCGTATACTAAGGCATCGCAATTATTTTTCATTTTACGTTGTGTTACTCGCAACTTTTCACATATATATGAACCAACTGGAAGTAGTTCCTTGGCACGTATTCGAATATAGTTATTTCCTGCTGGTTTCCACAAAGCTTCACAGAACAACTTCGTTTCCTCGTTCCTTTAAACAAAAGTCATATGTTAGTATTACATAAACATACACCTTGTAAAAACTTTTCATTACCGGAAATCTACAAGTTCATTATTGAATTCAATAAGATTCAGTTGCTTACCTGCTCCTCAAATATTTTTTGCTAATGTCCACTCCTCCTAAGTAGAATGCATCTATAATATGCAATGCAAGTACTTCTTGCTGATGTATAAACTCCTTAGTCATTTCATATACAACTTCTGCGTATACAAGTGTATTTGATGGTAATTCTATGCCAATGTCATCGACTTGTACCCAAGAATTCTTTATATATCTATGTACGTTGCTCCTTCCCATGCCCATATAAAATGTAGCATTCTTCTTATCATCATCAGGCCCTGGCTTTGTACCACATGGCATACAAAACCAGTCATATGGTGATAGCAATGCATTTTCAATGTTAAATTCCATCAATTGTGCTGGATTAATAGTAAGGAATGAAGTATCTTTCAAAAGAGTATTCAATTTATCTTCTGGATTCATGTGTCTTGGGATTGTCCTAGTTTCATCAGGAAGTTTCCAATACTCTAGACATTGTTTGCGCATATCAGCTTGTTTTGTCTCAACAAGAGTATTATCAGCGTAAAATGCAGCAATTTTACACACGGCCGTTATTTGTTTTCTGCCCAAATCATTGTTAGAAGCACGTAGATATTGAACAAATTGTTTCTCTCTTTTCAATTCATTATATGATACTAATCGTAAAACATCGTCATTTTCACCACATTTTAAAAGCAGACGATTAACATGCTTCAGATATTCCACAACATCTTGTGTCCCACCTCGTTTCTTCTTACATATTAAGTAACGTTCTGAATTTGCTGATCTAGAGGAGTTTGGTTTAAAAATACAAACTTCTTCAAAGCAAAGATACAGCAAATAGACTAAACCAGCACTAAAGGGTGTAAAAAGGTCGAATAATTTTGTCACAAAATCACCACCCTCTCTTACAATCATCAATGCTATTAAACATTGACAAAGATACAGTTGTTTTGAAAGAATTTCTTGTATATTTTCTTGTCCTTTGGTAGAAAATTCTCCATCAGACATCATAAAATGTACTCCTTTGCCATGGGTATGCTGCATTATAAGATTTGTAAATGCCTCTTGATTATCTGGGTCAAAGACGTCACCATTTTCTTTTGGTCCATAGTATGGATGAAATGTTTCACAAGGACCCGCATAAAAATCTTTTAATCTGAAATCATTTTCATTCTTTAAAGTAAGACCAAATCCTTTAGCACGCCATTTCTTTCGCCATAGAACATATTCACTAAAACCTCCTGGTCCAGCACAAACATCTGCAAAGTATAGCAGCTCATTTTCCCCCAAACCTACTGGCTTTGTAAACATAAAGTTACATGCTCTATCTATATTCGCCATTTTGACAGCAGCACGATTTAAGAAAAATGCACCACGAATTGTTTCGTAAGGATCACAACGTGTCCTTGCTCGACGCACGTCAGCGTCATCCAAATTATCGAATACCGATTTTGCATTGATAATATTTTTCAATATATGTTCACAACAGAATTCAACTTCATCATCTATGGTCATCTTTTTAGGACCCTGATATAACCAGTGCCGCATTTCTTCTAATACACCTGTATTAGAATTTGGATTTCTTATCCATTTCATATCTTCTACACACTTTATTACTTCCTCCGCAGGATTCCATTTAAGACCTGAATCTTCAATTCTAGGAACATGATGTCCAAGACCTCTGCGACCATGCTGTCTAGGTGCTAGAGCTGGCTCTAAACGACCTTGCTTATTTTTTCCAAGGCCGTAACCTTCTTTATATCCGATCATTCGCATCATCCTTTTGCACCTATCGAGGAGATTGTTTGCCGCTTGCATTACTTCCTCTATTCTTGTTTTAACTCCCTTTCCATCAATATCCTGCTCGTCATGTTCACTTGAACTTCTACGAATTTTTTGTCGTTTACTATGGTTATAAGTATCTCCTTCACTCTTCTTCCTTTTTGACTTAGTTTCCAATTCTTCTTGCATGGTATCTTGATGCATCAGTCGCGTAGCAATACACTAACGTACAAGAATATTCTAATATTCAGTAACAATTAACCAGTTCACAAGTATAAAAAAGTCACTTTATACACTGTGACGAAATAGTATCCAAGAAATCTGATATAACACGCATAGAAAATACACGAATCTGACTGAAAAACCACTCCGCACTTTAGACACTAACTTCGACACAACCGCTACCAACTATTCGCAGAGTGAGACTGACCGAAGCGGCCCAGAGGCAACGCCCATGTACCCCAAGCGGCTACTGCCCCGCCATCTATTTTAACCCGACAGCGCAGGATAATACTTGAATTCGTTGTTCCTTAAATGTAGAATTTATTTGCGTCAACTATATATATAATGTACAAACATTTATAATAATTTATAATGCAGTATATAATAACATGTAATTTATATTAATTATCTGACGAACGCAATGTGAGAGAGGTAAAGATGGCGACCAGTGTGGCCGATGCGGCACTAACTCTACATCCTGTTGACGTCAATTTACCTAGTTACGTACGTACACAGTGACGCTTACGCTTTAAAACTTTTGTCGAAATTTCAATGTTTTGATGAAAAACTTTTCGTTCTTATAATATCTAACTGACAGACATGCGCCATTTATAATAGAATAAACATAAATCTCGTAGTTGAGAATTATTGAAAGTTTCTAATTTAATTCATAGATGCAATAATTTTTTAACGAAGTAAGCCATTTATTTATCGTCCTGGTTTGTTCTATGACATATATGTTATAATAGCAATATGAAAATAAGGCAAACTGAGGAAAGAAATACTATTTCAAATCATTTTCGCCCATACTCCTTAAGTTCTTTACAATTGATTCGTATATAGCCTTTGTTCTTTCCGCCCCTACTCAGGCGAAACCATATCTAGCATTTAAACAAAATCAACTATGTTTCAGACCGATCGAGGAGAGATGGGATCGCGAGATAGCGCGTCAACGAGAGTCGTAAATTCCCGTTACGATTAGATAATCGACGCCACGAACTGTTTCAATTGAGTATACACTGAATTAAAATATATAAATTACAGTTTATTCATATGACTTGACTAGAGAAATATAAACTGCTAGAGCATAATTGGGATTCGAATTCGCACATGGAAAGTGACTACCAGGGAACTTTAGCCAGTCAGATGGTCGGCATATCTCCGCTACTGCCCACGAAAACGACGGCATGGTTGGCTCTACTGGAGAGGCAACTCGAAGAAGCGCGGATTACGAACGACAACTTAGGGTACGTGACGCTAACCAAATGCCTCAGCGACCAACAGCTACAGGACGCACTACTCGTTTGGCGACCGTCGTCGAGCAGCCGACACAACCTGCGGCAACACGCGAACCCTGCATCTCCGTCGTCAACGTCCTGAGTGAACAAATAACCCAGCAGCGAGCGGCAATGCGCCCATCGAATACGGCGACGCGACCCGGGGATACGAAATCGGCCGAGATCGAGAGAAAGATCGAGAGAGTGAACGGGAAACCCCTATTATTGCTATTACCACCGAACGTTCGGAGACCGGGCATACAAAAGCCAGTCTCCGTGCAAGTGGATGCAGGGTAACGGGACAACGCGTCCATTAAATTCCGATCGCCCCCGAAGTCGTCAAGAAAAACGCGATCACGAAATCTCTCGGACATTTCGAAGCTGCCAACATGATGTTTGGGCTTCGAAACGTCGCACAACCGTGTCAAAGATTCGTCGACGAAATTACCCGTGGATTAGATTTCGTGTTCGCGTACATGGACAATTTGCCAGTAGCCTCCGAAACCGAAGAACAACACCGCGAACACCTACGGATTTTGTTTCGACGTTTGAACGATTAGGGCGTAGTCATCAACCCCGAGCATGCATTCTCATCCGTAGTAGCATTCGGAGAGTTAGCAGGCTGTTTCCACCACATACATATGGACATTATCGCGATGCAATATTCGCAAGGCTACCGATATTGTCTGATGTGAATACTTATTCGAAATTTATGATAGTGAGCTCGGGTTCGAGGCGACAACCAGTCGCCGAACGTTGTCGCGGTCAAGGGATGAACGCTTTGTCTAACAAAGGCATGAAGTAACTCTATAGCTCTCCTTAAAAGAAATACTTGGGACGGGGCACGATAGAAAACATTTCAACGATTTCTGTCCCGTGGCTCGCCACACGCAGACTTTGTCCTTCGGGTAAGATGATTGCCAGATGCCAACGCATCTTCACAGTATATGTTTAGCTGGGCGAGGACCCGCTAGGAATATTAAATTTCAATTACACAAAGTCTCTCAAATAGACAAATGGCCTGTGCCCCAACTACGGGATGATAAGTGAAATTTATCCTTCCACGAACGACGCTTCCCGCTAGCAACTATTCTCAAGGACAGCTAACATCCTTCTCTAACCACCAACGTGGAAATTGACCAATTAACAGCAACGTCAATTTCCCTCACCCTTCAATGGTAGACTTTCCTCTGCGAATCCGATGATCTCGTGCCCTTAGGCACACCCATCATAGTTTTCTCGATGATCGAATATCGAAACCTTGCGATTACCTATCGACGCTGTAATCTCTCTAATTTGTGTCAATAATCTCAATTATTGTTACACCGCACCTATGGCTAATTTCAACGAAGATTCAACGAACACCCCCGCCCCCAATCCTGACGTTGACCCGACATGTATATATATATATTTATATTTATATTATTTATAAACTAAACTTTAAACTTATACTTTTTTTTATTAATTACTAATTCAATCATTATATTTAATTTAAGTAAATTGAAAATTATTTTTTCTTAAAAAATATATATTTTAATTATTAATATTACTTACCTAATTAAATTAGGTAATTAAATCTTTAATATATATGAGTTATTAAAATAAAAAATACTCATCAATAAAAATTATTTTTAAATTAACATTATTTATATTAAATAATAAAAATTATATATTCTAAATTTATAGATTATCCCATAAATTTTTTATATAAAAATATAAAAATTTTTAAATAAATTTTTTTAATTTTTTTATATACAAATTAAATTTATTTAAAAAAAAATAGATATAAAATAATTCGATTAACATCTAATTTCTAAATATATATTATAACTCTTTATTCTACAAAAGCATAATTAAATATTTTGCTCTTCTTTTTTCGAGATTATTAAATTTATAAATTATATTAATTAACCCTGATACAAAAGGTACAAAAATTATTCTACTTACTTAATTTTTAAGAAATTCTTTTACATTACTTTATCTATTAATCTAAATATTATTTCATAATCTATTACTTAAACAAAAAATTCTTATATAATTTTAAATAATTATAATATTAATTAAATCTTAAATATTAAATTTATTTAATTAAATAAAATTTTAATTTCTCAATTAAACTTTTCATTGTAAATGAAACATTTTCTCTTAAACTAAAATTTTATTCTAAAAACATTTTCCAATATTTTTACTATTTTACGACTTATTCCATAAATGAAACTGACGGGCAATTTGTACACTTTTCAAAACTAATTTCAATTTAATCAATTTTATTAAATTTACTATTAAATCCTCTTTCAAATTAATTTTTAAAATTGTAATTATCCAAAAATTAAATTTATTATAATTCATAAATTCAAAAATACACCACATTTTGATTTGAATTATTATTTTATTAAATATTAATAATAATAAATTTTATTTTAAAATATACAACAATATATAAATTTTTTAATTCAAGTAAATCTTATCGTGGACTATCAAATTAAACTACAAATTTCTCTAATAAGAATGAAAAGCCGCCATATAATTTAATTTCAATGACTCTACATTTATTTGTGGCGACACTCGACCTCGGAAATTTCCAACGTATTCGCTGCACGAGGCGCTTTATCTTAAAAGCGCTATGCCGACGATCCTTAGGTGTCATCGATATCCCTACGGCTCCTTCGCCGAACTTTCGGGAGACCGCACACGTGGCAGTCGTCGCGGACTTCTAAACAAACGCGCGCGATATCGATGGCTAACAAAGAAATGAATCAGCGTGGCTTTTGAATCAAAGAGATTCAGTCTGCCCCGAGCTGCGAAGTGCGAAGGATTACGTGAAACGAGCGCTAAGCACTGATCGTTACCAAGCGTGCTAACTGTTAATTGTTAATTTTTACTTGTGTTAACTGTGTTTGTTGCTTGTTGTTATTGGACGTCAGTTGTTAAGTTAATAAACGTTTTTCGTTGAAACATCTGAGTATTCCTTCCACACCTATCACGACATACCACTTCATATTTATAAATTAAATATTATTATTTTATATAATACGGTATCTAATCCTAGTCTATTTATTTATCTTATTATCTTTATAAATATTAAATTTAATATATTTATAAATTAAATTTCACCTAAAATCTAAAAATTTCAATAAAATTATTTAATGTTATATTAATATTAATTAATAAAATTAATTTGCAAAATTAGTTTAACCGCTATTGCTGGCACTAATTTTTATCCTTACTAAAATTTTTTTCTAAATTTAGCTTTCATTAATTTCTTAAATCTAATCACTAAATTAAATAAATTTTTAATATAAAATTATTTTATATTAATAAAAAAATATTATTAATTTTAAAATCATTATAAAATTTTTTTTATATTATTAATTATTTATTAATGCTTTTAAAATCAAAATTTAACATGCAATATACATTAAATATAATAATCAATTAAATATAGATATTAATTAACTAAATATTAATTAATAAATTATTTATAAAATATAAATTTAATAATTTCTCTTAAAAAAATAATTTTTAAATTTTATTTATTTATTCATAATAAAATTTTATTAAAATTTAAATTTTTAAAAATATAAATTTATTCACAAATTAGTTAAATTTACAATTTAAATTTAAAATTAAATTTTATACTATTTATAAAATATACAAATAAATTAAAATTAATCTTAAACACATTTCATTCATTAATTCATTTATATATATATAAATTTTAATATAATTAATAATTAAATTAAGTTAATTAAATTTATTAAATTATAAATTAAAGTTTCAAATTTTAATTAAAATATAATTTATATGATTTATTAAAAATTATGTATATAAATAAAGAAGTAAATAAAGAAATAAATAAATAAATTTAAAATTTATTATTAAGAAAAAAAAATTAACGAGGAAATAAATAAAATTTTATTAAAATGAAAAAAATTAAGTTTAAATTAATTTTTAATGTTAAAAAATAAATTTTAATTTTAAATTATATATATGTCGGATTGAAGTCAGGGTTATGGAGATGGGCGTTTAATGAATTTTCATTAGAATTAACCATTGTCGTGATACAACGGAGAGTTTATTAGCACGGGCTTATTAACAAGATTAAGCACTCGTAGCACTAGTGATAATGACCTTAGGTTCGAAACGAATCCGCGGTCACGGGATGGTAAACGTATGTTCTCGCACAGCTCAAGTCTAACTCTTTGTTAACTAGATGTGAGGTATTCACTGGTTGTAAGGTGGCACTGTCATTCGTCGATGAGATTGTACGAAAGAATGACTCTCCGTCTCGACGATGTCGTCGAGGAAAACTATATTGGGTGGGTCTAAGGATATGAGATCCTCGGATTCGTCAAAGAAAGCTTTCGTTCCAAAGGAGAGGGAAATTAGCGCTGTTGCTAATTGGTCGATCTCCATATCGGCGTTTTGAAAGAGATGCTGGCCGCCCTTGAGGGGAGGTTGTTGACGGGGGGCAACGCTCGTGGAAGATAGGTCTCTCCTATCTTCCCGTAGTTGCAACAAAGTCTATTTGACGGACTCCGCTTGACTAAATCTTAAGATCTATAGCGGGTCCTCACGTTAGCTAAATATACGCCACAAAGGCATGCCGACACCCGGCGATCATCTTACCCGGAGGACAAAATCTGCGTGTGGCGGGCCGCGGGATAGAAACTATTGAAGTATTTACTGCCACGTATCGCTACGACTATTTCTTTTAAGGAGAGGTATAGAGTTACTCTGTGCCTTTGTTAGATAAAACGTTCATCCCTTTGACCGCGGCTACGTTCGGCGACTGATTGTCGCCTCGAGCCCAAGCTCATGATCATAAATCTCGAATAATCGGTGCGGCATTTGTTTAATCTAAGTTACAGAGTTGCGGTATTCCCGCGAATCCAAGGAGGAGTTCCGGTGTTCTTTTATCTCCGACACGGCCATTCTGACTATCACACGTCCTCGGGTGTAGCTACAATATTGAGTTTTCTTAACGTTAGTCTCGGTACAATTAACATTGTTTACAATTTAACTTAATGTCTAAATAAGCTGAGGGTCCAGTGTAACAACAAAATTTTGTTCGGAGGTTTGACAACAAAAGGAATAGAAGAGAACATGAATTAGTAACGTTGTAATTAGTATTGGAAGTGCTAGTTGCGTCCTGTGGGTTATCAGTCGGGTCATAACGGCGAAATGGACCAGTCTCGATTTCGTACCCCAATGGATCTCGTTTTTCTAGATCGCACGACCGCACCAAACTTCGTAACACTGTAGCTCATGGTGCGCGTGAACACATCACTTGCCCCTTTACCGAGCTTCATAACTCTATTGCTCATGGTGCGCGTTAACACATCACTTGCCCCTTTACCGAGCTTCATAACTCTATAGCTCATGGTGCGCGTGAACACATCACTTGCCCCTTTACCGAGCTTCATAACTCTATAGCTCATGGTGCGCGTGAACACATCACTTGCCCCTTTACCGAGCTTCATAACATACTCCGTAAGGTGCTACGGTTTTTGTGCTAAGGATTTTCCGAGATCGAGGTACTCATGTCGTCGTGGTCACTGTTATTGCCGTCACTAACGACGTCCAACTCAGCGGGAACGCGACTGTCCGGCATTTTTCTTAATCTGTCGTGACTGTCTTTATACGATCGTTTGCCGTCTAGCGTTTTTAGAATATATCTATCTCCTTCCAAAATCTCGGTTATTACAAATGGACCCTTGAATTTCGGCTCTAGCTTGGTTTGGTTTCTTTCCTCGTTCTTGCGTAGTACGAAGTCGCCGAGGTTAAACCTAACCACTTTAGCTTTATTCCTATCAAATCTTTCTTTGTCGTATTGGGCGTTACTTTCTATGTTCTATACGGCCTGCTGCCTTACATCGGAGATATCGACTTCTTTTTCTTCGATATTGTCGGGTAGCAATAGGTCATACGGTCTCGCCGATCTACCGATTAGTAGTTGTAAAGGGCTCGAGTTAGTCACGCGGTTGACGGTGCAGTTCAACGCTAGCTGCATTTCCCTAATCGCGTCTTGCCACGGCCGCCCGGTCGTCTCTACTGTCGTGAACATGTTTTTCAACGTGCCCATAACACGTTCTACTTGTCCGTTAGCCCTACTGGTACCGGTCGCTATCAAGTGAACTTTAATTCGTTTGCTTTCGCAGAACTCGCGAAATTCTTTACCCGTAAAACATCTTCCCTGGTCCGCTATTATCCGACAGGGACTCCCGAATAAAAATATAGCGGATTTAAGCGCTTTAATGGTGTTAAGAGAATCTATCCTATGAGTATGATGCAGGTATACGAATTTAGTGAAGGCGTCGATCAGCACAATGACGTACTCCTTCGAATCGCTTTTACCACTCAGCTTGCCCGTTATATCCATGCGGACCGTGTGCCAAGGTATGCTGGCCTTGGGTATGGGTTGTAGTTCGGCTTGTATCTTACCTGAACTAGCCTTCGAAACTCTACAAGCATGGCAGTTCTCTACGAACTTGCGAACGTACTTCGCCATTCCTTCGAACCAGTAATACTCGTACAGTTTCTCGAGCGTCTTATCCCAACCCAAGTGCATAATTGACTGATGCACATGGTTAATAACGGACCACCTAAACCCTCTTGGAACAATACGTAAACTGAGAGTCCTGCCTCTTCTTTGAATTTTCCGGTAGAGAGTACCGGACCGTAATTCGTAAGTATTCGCGATGTCTTCCGCGAGCTCATCATTTTGCAACTTTTCGACAATTCCCGAAATTTGGGGGTCACGACGTTGTTCGGCTAGTAGCCAGTCTCCCGAAATTTCGGCCAGATTAACCATTTTCGACTTACAAATATCGAGGCGATTGCGCGTCATGTGTACGTCGAAGCCTTGGCTTAAAATTTCGCACCCAATAGTAATATCGTGTTTTAAGTAATTGTCCGCAAGGACGTGAAAAATTACCTCCAGTGTAAGACCGCTGATACATACGGCGGACAGAATTTAGACAGAATCGTACTCTTAACGCAAGTGTTCCCAATTCCTCGCATTACTACTATCTCGGTCGTTCTCTTGCCGGAAAATTTTGAAGCTACCGATTCTTTGATTAATGAGCATTCAGCTCCGGAATCAAAACAAAACAGGAACGACTCACCCTGGTGGCTTAATTTACCGGTCGGGACCTCCACCACGCAGAAGTTAACCTGTCGCTCCTCTTTCGTAGCAGGGTTTCCTCTACGTAAGGTCGGGCAGTTGGGCGCGATGTGGCCCTCCTCGTTACACCTGTAGCAGGACACCTTCGAAGACGTGGCAGCCCAGTTTTCCCCTGATTTTTGATTGCGTTTCTCCGCCTCCAGTCTTGTCCTCTCGCGGCACTCAGATGCTTTATGTCCGTGTCTACCGCAGTGGTAGCACTTGTGTCGGGAGTCAGAAGGCTTATGCCGTTTAGCTTCGGGACTCGCGGAGGAGTTGCTTACTGAAGACGCCGGCCTCTTCACAGAATCGGAGAGCACTGTCTTTTCGCCTGTGAGCTGGTCCTCGGTCTTGATATCGTTCGTGAGTGCTATCCGTAGGACGCGCTGGTCCTGTGAACCTATATGAAGAAGCACGGCAGCGTTGACTATCTCGTCCTTGGTACACCTTTCCCACCTCGCCATCAGGAAGGAACGTAAACGGCTGCTGTAATCTCCCAGGGTTTCACCCTCCAGTCGTGCTTGATTTTTCATCTTCCATAGCGCCGTGGCGGCTGTCTCTTTCCCACCAAAGCGTGTAAGGAAACGGTCTTTAAACTTTGGCCAAGAGGAAATTTGAGTAGCAGGTACTTGTGTAAGCCACTGCGCTGCCGAGCTTTCTAGAGCGGCACTCAAGGCACAAAGTAGCGCACCGCCTTGCAAAGGTTTTCCTTCCATGATCACGTCAACAGTCGCACACCATGCGGCTGGGTCAGAACCCAAGCTTCCGGGGTTAAAACGCGGAAGCGTCACGATCGTAGATGTTTCACTCGGTCTTTGCTTTCGCGGCTGAGTTATCTGGCGGACGATGGCCATGAGTTGTTCCATCGTTACGTATGGCCCTGATCCCACTTCTGATGTCGGATTGAAGTCAGGATTATGGAGATGGGCGTTTAATGAATTTTCATTAGAATTAACCATTGTCGTGATACAACGGAGAGTTTATTAGCACGGGCTTATTAACAAGATTAAGCACTCGTAGCACTAGTGATAATGACCTTAGGTTCGAAACGAATCCGCGGTCACGGGATGGTAAACGTATGTTCTCGCACAGCTCAAGTCTAACTCCTTGTTAACTAGATGTGAGGTATTCACTGGTTGTAAGGTGGCACTGTCATTCGTCGATGAGATGGTACGAAAGAATGACTCTCCGTCTCGACGATGTCGTCGAGGAAAACTATATTGGGTGGGTCTAAGGATATGAGATCCTCGGATTCGTCAAAGAAAGCTTTCGTTCCAAAGGAGAGGGAAATTAGCGCTGTTGCTAATTGGTCGATCTCCATATCGGCGTTTTGAAAGAGATGCTGGCCGCCCTTGAGGGGAGGTTGTTGACGGGGGGCAACGCTCGTGGAAGATAGGTCTCTCCTATCTTCCCGTAGTTGCAACAAAGTCTATTTGACGGACTCCGCTTGACTAAATCTTAAGATCTATAGCGGGTCCTCACGTTAGCTAAATATACGCCACAAAGGCATGCCGACACCCGGCGATCATCTTACCCGGAGGACAAAATCTGCGTGTGGCGGGCCGCGGGATAGAAACTATTGAAGTATTTACTGCCACGTATCGCTACGACTATTTCTTTTAAGGAGAGGTATAGAGTTACTCTGTGCCTTTGTTAGATAAAACGTTCATCCCTTTGACCGCGGCTACGTTCGGCGACTGATTGTCGCCTCGAGCCCAAGCTCATGATCATAAATCTCGAATAATCGGTGCGGCATTTGTTTAATCTAAGTTACAGAGTTGCGGTATTCCCGCGAATCCAAGGAGGAGTTCCGGTGTTCTTTCATCTCCGACACGGCCATTCTGACTATCACACGTCCTCGGGTGTAGCTACAATAATGAGTTTTCTTAACGTTAGTCTCGGTACAATTAACATTGTTTACAATTTAACTTAATGTCTAAATAAGCTGAGGGTCCAGTGTAACAACAAAATTTTGTTCGGAGGTTTGACAACAAAAGGATCTCGTGTCCTTAGACCCACCCATTATAGTTTTCCTCGACGACATCGTCGAGACGGAGAGTTACTCTCCGGTACGATCTCGACGACGATTCAAGTAACTCTCGGATACGTAGTGATTGTCCCATGCATTAACATTGAGTACAACTTAGACGTTGAAGAAAAGTAGAGTTCGTCATCCCCTTGACCGCGGATTCGTTAGTGAGCCCAGGATCATTGTCATTAGCTTCTCGAGTATCTAATTATCGCGATTACTTGTCCAATTCCATCATAGTCATATTTGCACTAGTAAATATCTCCTCTATTGCATAATGATCACATCTAGCGCCAATAGGGATTCGTTTCACGCGGTTAACCCTAACTCAAATCTTAACGCCAACCAGACATACGTATTATAATATAAGTTGAATATATATGTAAATATATATTTGAATATAGAAATGCGGATTTCAGACGGTCTATGGGTACTATAACGTTTTTGTTGCCAATTACATTCAATTAAATGAATTTTTTTCTCGGTATAAATTGATACTGTCCGCCGTAGGGTGATTGTAAGTGGTTTCAGATGGCATCCTGACGTAGGAGTGCGTAAGACGATGTTTCGAGCGGAACACGAAGCTTTTCTTTTCGCCGCGTCGCGTAATCGGGTGAGTCCTGATCTTTTCTATTCGTTCTATGGGACGGTTTCCGTATTGGCCGAGTTAGCCTGTTGCTTCGTTGAAACAAAGAATTCTGTCGGCAATCGTTTGCTGGCGCCATAGTGCACTTCGCCTGCCGTCGCTTTCAGGTCCTTATTAGCTGTTTTTATGCATAACAAAACTTTTTGCATGATTTCTACCCAGTTGCTCGTGTCGTGACATTTGATTGCTACTTTTAGTTGTCGGTGCTGGCGCTCTACCGCCCCGTTGAACGCGGTGTGATAGTCAGTCATGTGCAAATTCCTAATGCCGAGCAACCGGCAGAATTCGTTAAATAGAATTGATTCGAACTGGCGTCCTTAATCGGTCCTTATTCGTAAAGGTACGCCAAAACGAGATATCCACGTGGAAAGAAGGGCTGAAGCAACGATTGCCGCCTCCATGTCGGCGATGGGAAAGGTTTCCGGCTAACGCGAAAAACGATCGATTCACGTCAGACAATATCGGTGGCCTTGCGAATATTGCATCGCGAAAATGGCTATATGTATGTGGTGGAAACAGCCTGCTAACTCTCCGAATGCTACGACGAATAAGGATACATTCTCGGGGTTGATGACTACACCCTAATCGTTCAAACATCGAAACGAAATCCGTAGGTGTTTGCGGTGATGTTCTTCGGTTTCGGGGGCTACTGAGAAATTATCCATGTACGCGAACACGAAATCTGATCCACGGGTAATTTCGTCGACGAATCTTTGACACGTATGTGCGGCGTTCCGAAGCCCAAACATCATGTTGGCAGCTTCGAAATGTCCGAAAGATGTCGTGATCGCGTTTTTCTTGACTACGGGGGCGATGCGAATTTAATGGTTAGCGTGAATGAGGTCGATTATTGAAAAGATTCGCTTACTGTGGAGATGTTGCCGAAAATCGTCGCTATGCGGGTTGGGGGGGGGGAGTATCTGTGAGGTACGGTGCGGGCATTCATCCCACGATAGTCGCCGCATGGTGGTAGATTTCCGTTTTCCTTGGGTACGATGTGCACGGGTGATGCCCATGGACCTTTCGATAACCGCATGACTCCTTGCTCGTTCATGGTAGCAAACTCCACCTTAATTAGTTTGATTCAGTCCGGTGCGAGCTGGCGGTGTTTACGGTAGACGGGTGAGCCGGGTGTGGTTTCGATGTGGTGTACCACACCGGGCCGATCTTTCTCTCGTGCGAAGACCAGTGGACGAGTTAGATCCGGAAACTCCGCCATAAGTCGGTGGTGGACCGATTCACAGATTGCGGTTATGGTGGATACCCCATCAGTCGTGGCAGCATATCCCCTTGATGATAATCGGGTTGTCGTGTCGAGGAGTCGTTTGTTTCGTGGGTCCACGAGCGGCCTATACTGGCTCCAAAAATCTATGCCGATGACAGGCGTTTCAACGTCGTCTACCACGAAATTCCATATGAAGGCTCGTCTTAGGCATATGGTAAGGTGCATCGCAGTGATACCGTACGTTGCGATGTGCATTCCGCTGACCGAGAACCGTTCTTAGTAGTTTTTGTTGACGTGCTTGTGTATTCTGCTCCGGTACAATACACTGATGTCGGCACCGGTGACTTTGAGGAAGGAAATCTTCGTTGCCTTGTCCGTAATGAAAATGCGGCGGGATCCCAGGCCGTCATCGTCTGCGGCACTTGCAGACGGCAGCTCGCGTTTGCCTGATGACTTTGCATCCTTAACATGCAATGCATTGCCGTGTCCACGTTCGACAATCTCTGTTCATAAACGGCCAGATGAAACGCGTTGTCACTATTTTTCGAGTGGCGGGTATGCCCGGATGAGAAAGTCCGTGAAAAGAGTTAAATACGTCCTGCCGCAAGAATTTCGGCACGTACGGTTGTATAGTGCCTCCTGATACATCGCAATATATTTCTACGCTGTGATCGGGGAAGGGTATTTTCTTTAGTCGCTGCGCACATGTGCCGGTGTTGATGATGTAGCGTAGTTCATCATCGCTTTCTTACGCGGAGGCGAGAGTTTCATGATCCACCGACTTTCCTATCGCTTCGATTCGTGACAAAGCGTCGTCCACGTTGTTGCCGTGCCCCTTTACGTACCGAATGTCGGTGGTGAATTTTCCGATATAATCCAAATGTCGGAATTGTCGCGACGAACACTTATCGAGGTTTTGGTTAAACGCGAATATGGGAGGTTTGTGGTCGGTGAAAATGATAAAACTTTTTCCTTAGACGACGTATGAGAATTTTTTGACCGCGGTGTACATCGCGAGTAGCTCTCGCTCGTACGCGCTATACCTTTGTTGTGCCGGGGATTGCGACATTGTCATGAATCCTAGCGGTTGCCAAGTATCGTTAACGCGTTGCTGAATTCCTGCTCCTATAGCATAATCGGATGCATCGACTGTGAAGCTAACAGGCGCGCCGAGAATGGCATGAGCTAACATTGTCACTTTAGATAGGGCGAGTTACGAATCGCGGCAGCTATTTTTGGCTTGTTCAGACCATTCGATAGATGCGTTGCACTTCGTTGTGCCCTTTGACAAGTCGTTGAGTGGTAGTAGGATTTTCGCTGCCCCGGGCATGAAGCGTCTGTAGAAGATGATCATACCGCGGTACCTTCGTAGGTCTTTGACGGTCGCTGGTAACGGTACTTCAACTGTAGCATCAACGCGTTCAGTTTGTGGCTTTATCCCCTCGGCGGAACCATGTAACCGAGAAATTCGATTTTGCTAACGCCGAATTCACTTTTCGCGAGATTGATCACGACACCATATTCGTCGAGACGTCGAAACGGTGTTGTTTTTCTTTTTCGGACGATATTAGGACGAAATCGTGACCTCGTGTGATATCGTCGAAGAATCGTTGGCAAGTTTGCGCTGCGTTTCGAAGCTCAACCATCATGATGGACGCTTCGAAAAGCCCGAAAATTGTCGTGATCGCGGTTTTCTGTTCGTCTTCGGTCGCGAATGGTATTAGGTGGTAAGCGCGGACAAGGTCGATTTCTGAAAAGATTCGCTTACCGTGGAGTTGTTGAGCGAAATTCTCAATATGGGGTGGAGAATACCTGTCGGGTATGGTGCGGGCGCTTAACGCGCGGTAGTAGCCACATAGTCGCAGACTTCCGTCCTCTTTTGGTACAACGTGCAGGGGTGACGCCCATGGAAATTTCGATGGCCCATCACTCCTTGCTCGATCATGGCTAGAAATTCCGTCTTTACTTCTTTGAGGCTATCGAGGTACAGGCAACGGGGTTTGCTGCAGACTGGTGGGCCCGATGTGGTTTCGATGTGTTGTACTACCCCGTGTCGTATCAACTCTCGTTCGAAATCAGGTTCACGAGTTAGGTGTGGTAACTCCATCAAGAGACCATGGTAAACTGATTCACCGACAATAGTTCTTATTGACGCTCCGTCCGCCGTGTCGGTGTATCCCTTTGCTGTCAAGTGTGTCCTCGAGTCGATGAGTCGTTTGTTTCGCGGGTCCAGGAGCAACCTATAGTGACTCAAAAAGTCCACGCAGATGATGGCTGATTGGACTTCAGCTATCACGAATCGCCATATGAATGCCCTTCTGAGGCACATGTTGTGGGTGACGGCGATGGTGCGGTACATTGAGATCCGCGTTCCGTTGTCTGCGAACAATTCATACTCGCATTTGTTCGTTGATTGGCGTACTTTGCTGCAGGGATACGCGCTTATATCAGCGCCAGTGTCTACAAGGAAAGACGTCAACGTCGTCTTGTCGGTAACAAAAATGAGGCGGGAGCCGATGCCGTCGTCGTCTGCCGGCTTTACGTACTGCTGGTCCCGTTTCCCTGCATCCCTTTGCACGGAGACTGGCATTTGTATGCCCGGTCTCCGAACGTTCGGTGGTAATAGCAATAATCGGGGCTTCCCGGTCCCTCTCTCGATCTTTCTCTCGATCTCGGCTGATTTCGTCTCCCCGGGTCAGGTCGCCGCCTCGATGCGCGCATTTCCGCTCGCAGTTGGGTTATCTGTTCGCTCAGGGCGTTGACGACGGAGATCCAGGGTTCGCCTGTTCCGTTGGACGGAACCGTCCGTCTCGCCGAACTGGCTATGGTCCGCGTGTTCGCCGCGATCAAGGGATTGGGACTGAGTGTGTCCCCTAACAAATCTGAGGCAATGTGGTTCTGCCGCAGGGCCGATCACGGAACGCCTCCAGCGGGTTATCGCCTGAGGTTTGTGGGGGCTGAGATCGAAGTCGGAACCAGCATGAAATACCTGCGCCTGACACTCGACAATCACTCGGCCTTCCGTGCTCACTTCGAGTGCCTGGCACCATCGGTCGAGGAGACGGCGAATGCATTACGACGTTTACTGCCTCGGCTGGGCGGACCCGGCGTGAGAGTGCGCCGGCTGCACGCCACCGTAGTGCGAGGCTCCTCTATGGAGCTCCCATCTGGGCAGAGGACTTGATGACCAGCCACTGCAGTCTCCTGAAGGTCAGGAGATTGTACAGGACTGTGGCCATCAGTGTAGTGAGGGGCTTCCGCACCATTTCGGCGGCAGCAGCGGCGATGCTCGCCGGTTTCCCGCCGCTCGAACTGCAGGCACTGAGGTGTCGCGAAATTTACCTCCACACGCGGGGTCTGTCGGACGGGGTCGAGCCGGTGGGCAACGATTTTGAGGGTCGGGCTCGACGGGCCCCGCTCGACAGATAGCGTGTCAGTCTCGACACGATGCCGGGCGCGCCGGGGCACTTTAACGCCATCGTTCTTTAATATAACATTTCAGTTATTATACAGAATGCCGCATATCGTTTGTATAACTATATTTCATCCCAAATAGTGTTGCAATTAAGCCACTCAGAAGACCAACTTATTAATTATATTTTCCGATATTACCTCTGTAGCTGTTGTCGTGTGTGAAGAAGACAAACGTCGCGTTGATTAATAACGAGTCCTCGTTGTCGTACCCGTCAGATGTATTTGAGACCAATAAATTAAATTTAAACGTAAATGCTAAGCGTGCCACGAAGAATAAATTGTGATATAAAATCACGGGATGAATACTCGCAATCGTTATCACGTGACTTAATACACGCTCGTTAAATATTCAAATTCACAATGGATGCCGCTAAATACTTGCTATAAACTCGGTACGTAGTCGATACGAAGGTGTCTCGCTCGCTATTCAGTCGGTATATTTATACTAGCCGGGGGGGGGGGGTGAAAGAATTCGTATTTCCTGCCTGACGACAATTGCCGGTAGCGGTGACATTGTTTTTACATTAAGTGTAGCCTAATGGTCTAGGTACTTCGAGGCGGCAAAGACGTAATTAGCTTTGTCCTGTAAATCATGTATCGCTACACCTCTATTTCGATAGAAATATAATACTAAATACTAAAATATATCGTAAGTATTTCATATTTGAAATAACAGTCAACTTAACGGAATTAATCTGTTTGGCTCCTATTCGGTTCAAGTCATGTATGAATATATGTACAATCTGTAGTTTTAATATTCTAAGCGTGCATTGTATGCTGGACACTTATCTTTAATAAATTTTGCAAATCTGCTTATAGTAAGTGATGGATCATTAGGCCAATGCCAAATAAGGCGACCTTTAAAAGATTCAACGAAACTTGCTTCTGCTGAACTTGGTCTATGAAGGTCAAATAGTTTCTCGTTTGTTTTGCAATTAAAGACATACGTTATGGAATGTGTTTTACTGACATACCGATTCCAAGGATTTGCTGTGCTTCTTAAAAATATTACACTCTGTGGTATGAAATATAATTTGTCCTTATTATAACCGCTAACATCTAATGTCTTTTCTGGAATTTCGTATACTAAGGCATCGCAATTATTTTTCATTTTACGTTGTGTTACTCTCAACTTTTCACATATATATGAACCAACTGGAAGTAGTTCCTTGGCACGTATTCGAATATAGTTATTTCCTGCTGGTTTCCACAAAGCTTCACAGAACAACTTCGTTTCCTCGTTCCTTTAAACAAAAGTCATATCTTAGTATTACATAAACATACACATTGTAAAAACTTTTCATTACCGGAAATCTACAAGTTCATTATTGAATTCAATAAGATTCAGTTGCTTACCTGCTCCTCAAATATTTTTTGCTAGTGTCCACTCCTCCTAAGTAGAATGCATCTATAATATGCAATGCAAGTACTTCTTGCTGATGTATAAACTCCTTAGTCATTTCATATACAACTTCTGCGTATACAAGTGTATTTGATGGTAATTCTATGCCAATGTCATCGACTTGTACCCAAGAATTCTTTATATATCTATGTACGTTGCTCCTTCCCATGCCCATATAAAATGTAGCATTCTTCTTATCATCATCAGGCCTTGGCTTTGTACCACATGGCATACAAAACCAGTCATATGGTGATAGCAATGCATTTTCAATGTTAAATTCCATCAATTGTGCTGGATTAATAGTAAGGAATGAAGTATCTTTCAAAAGAGTATTCAATTTATCTTCTGGATTCATGTGTCTTGGGATTGTCCTAGTTTCATCAGGAAGTTTCCAATACTCTAGACATTGTTTGCGCATATCAGCTTGTTTTGTCTCAACAAGAGTATTATCAGCGTAAAATGCAGCAATTTTACACAGGGCCGTTATTTGTTTTCTGCCCAAATCATTGTTAGAAGCACGTAGATACTGAACAAATTGTTTCTCTCTTTTCAATTCATTATATGATACTAATCGTAAAACATCGTCATCTTCACCACATTTTAAAAGCAGACGATTAACATGCTTCAGATATTCCACAACATCTTGTGTCCCACCTCGTTTCTTCTTACATATTAAGTAACGTTCTGAATTTGCTGATCTAGAGGAATTTGGTTTAAAAATACAAACTTCTTCAAAGCAAAGATACAGCAAATAGACTAAACCAGCACTAAAGGGTGTAAAAAGGTCGAATAATTTTGTCACAAAATCACCACCCACTCTTACAATCATCAATGCTATTAAACATTGACAAAGATACAGTTATTTTGCAAGAATTTCTTGTATATTTTCTTGTCCTTTGGTAGAAAATTCTCCATCAGACATCATAAAATGTACTCCTTTGCCATGGGTATGCTGCATTATAAGATTTGTAAATGCCTCTTGATTATCTGGGTCAAAGACGTCACCATTTTCTTTTGGTCCATAGTATGGATGAAATGTTTCACAAGGACCCGCATAAAAATCTTCTAATCTGAAATCATTTTCATTCTTTAAAGTAAGACCAAATCCTTTAGCACGCCATTTCTTTCGCCATAGAACATATTCACTAAAACCTCCTGGTCCAGCACAAACATCTGCAAAGTATAGCAGCTCATTTTCCCCCAAACCTCCTGGCTTTGTAAACATAAAGTTACATGCTCTATCTATATTCGCCATTTTGACAGCAGCACGATTTAAGAAAAATGCACCACGAATTGTTTCGTAAGGATCACAACGTGTCCTTGCTCGACGCACTTCAGCGTCATCCAAATTATCGAATACCGATTTTGCATTGATAATATTTTTCAATATATGTTCACAACAGAATTCAACTTCATCATCTATGGTCATCTTTTTAGGACCCTGATATAACCAGTGCCGCATTTCTTCTAATACAGGTGTATTAGAATTTGGATTTCTTATCCATTTCATATCTTCTACACACTTTATTACTTCCTCCGCAGGATTCCATTTAAGACCTGAATCTTCAATTCTAGGAACATGATGTCCAAGACCTCTGCGACCATGCTGTCTAGGTGCTAGAGCTGGCTCTAAACGACCTTGCTTATTTTTTCCAAGGCCGTAACCTTCTCTATATCCGATCATTCGCATCATCCTTTTGCACCTATCGAGGAGATTGTTTGCCGCTTGCATTACTTCCTGTATTCTTGTTTTAACTCCCTTTCCATCAATATCCTGCTCGTCATGTTCACTTGAACTTCTACGAATTTTTTGTCGTTTACTATGGTTATAAGTATCTCCTTCACTCTTCTTCCTTTTTGACTTAGTTTCCAATTCTTCTTGCATGGTATCTTGATGCATCAGTCGCGTAGCAATACACTAACGTACAAGAATATTCTAATATTCAGTAACAATTAACCAGTTCACAAGTATAAAAAAGTCACTTTATACACTGTGACGAAATAGTATCCAAGAAATCTGATATAACACGCATAGAAAATACACGAATCTGACTGAAAAACCACTCCGCACTTTAGACACTAACTTCGACACAACCGCTACCAACTATTCGCAGAGTGAGACTGACCGAAGCGGCCCAGAGGCAACACCCATGTACCCCAAGCGGCTACTGCCCCGCCATCTATTTTAACCCGACAGCGCAGGATAATACTTGAATTCGTTGTTCCTTAAATGTAGAATTTATTTGCGTCAACTATATATATAATGTACAAAAATTTATAATAATTATAATGCAGTTTATAATAACATGTAATTTATATTAATTATCTGACGAACGCAATGTGAGAAAGGTAAAGATGGCGACCAGTGTGGCCAATGCGGCACTAACTCTACATCCTGTTGACGTCAATTTACCTAGTTACGTACGTACACAGTGACGCTTACGCTTTAAGACTTTTGTCGAAATTTCAATGTTTTGATGAAAAACTTTTCGTTCTTATAATATCTAACTGACAGACATGCGCCATTTATAATAGAATAAACATAAATTTCGTAGTTGAGAATTATTGAAAGTTTCTAATTTAATTCATAGATGCAATAATTTTTTAACGAAGTAAACCATTTATTTTTCGTCCTGGTTTGTTCTATGACATTTATGTTATAATAGCAATATGAAAATAAGGCAAACTGAGGAAAGAAACACTATTTCAAATCATTTTCGCCCATACTCCTTAAGTTCTTTACAATTGATTCGTATATAGCCTTTGTTCTTTCCGCCCCTACTCAGGCGAAACCATATCTAGCATTTAAACAAAATCAACTATGTTTCAGACCGAGCGAGGAGAGATGGGATCGCGAGATAGCGCGTCAACGAGAGTCGTAAATTCCCGTTACGATTAGATAATCGACGCCACGAACTGTTTCAATTGAGTATACACTGAATCAAAATATATAAGTTACAGTTTATTCATATAACTTGACTAGAGAAATATAAACTGCTAGAGCATAATTGGGATTCGAATTCGCACATGGAAAGTGACTACCAGGGAACTTTAGCCAGTCAGATGGTCGGCATATCTCCGCTACTGCCCACGAAAACGACGGCATGGTTGGCTCTACTGGAGAGGCAACTCGAAGAAGCGCGGATTACGAACGACAACTTAGGGTACGTGACGCTAACCAAATGCCTCAGCGACCAACAGCTACAGGACGCACTACTCGTTTGGCGACCGTCGTCGAGCAGCCGACACAACCTGCGGCAACACGCGAACCCTGCATCTCCGTCGTCAACGTCCTGAGTGAACAAATAACCCAGCAGCGAGCGGAAATGCGCGCATCGAATGCTGCGACGCGACCCGGGGAGACGAAATCGGCCGAGATCGAGAGAAAGATCGAGAGAGGGCACGGGAAACCCCTATTATTGCTATTACCACCGAACGTTCGGAGACCGGGCATACAAATGCCAGTCTCCGTGCAAGTGGATGCAGGGTAACGGGACAACGCGTCCATTAAATTCCGATCGCCCCCGAAGTCGTCAAGAAAAACGCGATCACGAAATCTCTCGGACATTTCGAAGCTGCCAACATGATGTTTGGGCTTCGAAACGCCGCACAACCGTGTCAAAGATTCGTCGACGAAATTACCCGTGGATTAGATTTCGTGTTCGCGTACATGGACAATTTGCCAGTAGCCTCCGAAACCGAAGAACAACACCGCGAACACCTACGGATTTTGTTTCGACGTTTGAACGATTAGGGCGTAGTCATCAACCCCGAGCATGCATTCTCATCCGTAGTAGCATTCGGAGAGTTAGCAGGCTGTTTCCACCACATACATATGGACATTATCGCGATGCAATATTCGCAAGGCTACCGATATTGTCTGATGTGAATCGATAGCTTTTCGCGTTAGCCGGAAGCCTTTTCCATCGCCGACATGGAGGCGGCAACCGTTGCTTCAGCCCTTCTTTCCACGTGGATATCTCGTTTTGGCGTACCTTTACGAATAAGGACCGATCAAGGACGCCAGTCCGAATCAATTCTATTTAACGAATTATGCTGTTTGCTCGGCATTATACATTTGCACACGATAGACTATCACACAGCGTTCAACGGGGTGGTAGAGCGCCTGCACCGACAACTAAAAGTAGCAACCAAATGTCACGATACGAGCAACTGGATAGAAATCTTGCCAAAAGTTTTGTTATGCATACGAACAGCTAATAGGGACCTGAAGACGACGGCAGTCGAAGTGTTTTATGGCACCGGCAAACGATTTCCGGCTGAACTCTTTGTTTTAACGAAGCAACAGGTTAACTCGGCCAACACGGAAAACGTCTCATAGAACGAATAGAAAAGATCAGGACTCACCCGATTGCGAGACGTGGCGAAAAGAAAACCTTCGTGTTCCGCTCGAATCATCGTCTTGCGCACTCGTACGTCACGATGCCATCTGAAACCACTTACAATCAGCCTACTGCGGACCGTATCAATTTATACCGAGAAAAAAGACCCTTACGATTGTAATTGGCATCAAAAACGTAATAGTACCGATAGACCCTCTGAAATCCGCATTTCTGTATTTAAATATATATTTATATGTCGGAGATGAAAGAGCAACGGAGCCTTCTCCTCGGAACATTGGGAAGACACCTAGTACTGTAATTTAGATTTCACCCTAGCCGTATTAAGAAAACCGTTGTCATTCGATCCGATTGTACTTATTCCAGATTTATGATAGTGAGCTCGGGCTCGAGGCGACAACCAGTCGCCGAACGTAGCCGCGGTCAAGGGGATGAACGTTTTATCTAACAGAGGCACGAAGTAACTCTATAGCTTTCCTTAAAAGAAATACTTGGGACGGGGCACGACGGTAAACATTTCAACGATTTCTGTCCCGTGGCTCGCCACACGCAGACTTTGTCCTTCGGGTAAGACGATTGCCAGATGCCAACGCATCTTCACAGTATATGTTTAGCAGGGCGAGGACCCGCTACGAATATTAACTTTCAATTACACAAAGTCTCTCAAATAGGCAAATGGCCTGTGCCCCAACTACGGGAAGATAAGAGAAATCTATCCTTCCACGAACGACGCTTCTCGCTAGCAACTTTCCCCAAGGACAGCTAATATCTTTCTCTAACCACCAACATGGAAATTGACCAATTAACAGCAACGTCAATTTCGCTCACCCTTTGAGCGAAGACTTTTCTCCGCGAATCCGATGATCTCGTGCCCTTAGGCCCACCCATCATAGCTTTCTTCGACAGCGTCACCGCGACGGAGAGGCACTCTCTAGTGCGATCTCATCAGTAATCGACCTGTCTTTCGTATACGAAATAATTGCCCCCGTGCTCTAACAGATAGTGTAACTTAGACGCAAACGAAGGGTAAAGTCCAGTATCCGTTGACCGCGGAAACGTTGCCGGAGCCGAGACCATTGTCATAGCGCCGCGAATATCGAAACCTTGCGATTATCTATCGACGCTGTAAATCTCCCTAATTTGTGTCAATAAACTCAACCATTGTTACACCGCACCTATGGCTAATTCCAACGAAGATACACCGAACACCCCCACCCACAATACTGACGTCCGTCCGACATCAGAAGTGGGATTCGGGCCTACGTTAACCATGCAAGAGCACGTGGCCGTCATGCGGGAGCTGTTTCTGACACCGGCGCGAAATCCCAGGCCGGTACTCGAGTTATCGCTGCCGCGTTTCAACCCCGGAATAGCGGGTACCGACGCAGCCACGTGGTGCGCGACAGCCAGTGTGATTATGCGAGAGAGGCCTATACGCGATGGTGACTTATATCTCCTTTTAAGTAGTGCTCTGGAAGGTGTTGCGGCACGGTGCCTTTCGCAAATTCCGGTCGATGGTCTTACGTGGACAAAATTTACCGAATATTTTCTCTCGCGTTTTGGCACCACGGAGACTATAACCTCAATGATGGTTGGATTCCTCAACGAACAGCAACTGAAGGACGAAACCACGGGGGCTTTCGGTCATCGCCTCCACTCTCTCCTATGGTCGAGGTGGGAAAATCTGTCCATGATCGAAGTAGTTAACGCTTTCGTCCTGTATCGACTGCGTCTATCGGACAAGGAGGCCGAGCGACTGGCATTCACGCGTAACATCCGGACCCGGGAGCAATTTTATGAAGAGAAGCGGGCTTTCTCGTACGCTAGGAAGGGGCTGACTTCTTCGTCAAGCGATCCACCGACGGAACCTGGAGTAAAACGAAGCAGGACAATGGACCGAGCTAGGTGCTACCACTGTGGAATTCCCGGACATAAAATGACCGAGTGCCGCAAGAGGATGCGGACCGGAAAAACGAGGACACGACGCCCAGGGGAAAGCCGATCAGCTGCATCGTCCGGGGCGGTTTGCTACAAGTGCCGAGCGGAGGGCCACATCGCACCTGATTGTCCGCTACGGGAGGAGAGGAGAGGCGGCCACGACAAGGAACGTCGAGTCCATACCTGCGTGGTGGAGGCCTCAACTGGTAAACTGGGTCACCAGGGTGAGTCGTTCCCATTTTGCTTCGATTCGGGAGCCGAATGCTCGTTAATTAAGGAATCCGTAGCCCCGAAATTCTCCGGCAGGAGAACGACCGAAATCGTAGTAATGCGAGGGATAGGGAATACGTGCGTTAAGAGTACGACACAGATTTTGTCTACCGTATGTATCGACGGTTTTACACTGGAGATAACTTTCCACGTCCTCCCCGATAGTCACCTAAAGTATGATATAATGATTGGCCGCGAAATTCTGAGTCAAGGCTTCGACGTACATATTACGTCCGACAGCCTTGAGATCTGCAAAACGAAGACAGTTAACGCGTGTAATGAGACCCCCGAAAACGAGGTCGATCTTAGCGAAGTGGACACCGAGGTACTTGGTAACGATAAAAGCCGATTGATCTCCACACTCGAAAGGTTCAAAAATTCGTTCATTACGGGTTTCCCACGTACTCGCGTAACTACAGGCCAGCTAGAAATACGATTAATCGACCCTAACGTCACCGTCCAAAGAAGTCCTTACAGACTTAGCGAGGAAGAGCGGAGAACCGTGCGGGAGAGAATCAGCGAACTAATTAAAGCGAACATTATAAAACCCAGTAAGTCACCATTCGCGAGCCCCGTGTTGCTCGTGAAGAAGAAGGACGGCTCAGATAGATTGTGCGTAGACTTCCGAGCGCTAAATAAAAATACGGTCGCGGATCGGTATCCCCTACCCCTTATCTCAGATCAAATTGCGAGATTACAGAAGGCGAAGTATTTTATTAGCCTGGACATGGCCAGTGGGTTCCATCAAATCCCCATACACCCCAACTCGACGGAGTACACAGCGTTCGTGACACCCGACGGACAATATGAGTACGTAACGATGCCGTTCGGATTTTTTTTTTTTTTGCGTGGGGAGGGGAAAATGCTATTACGCATGCCCAGTGACCCGCATCACTGGGTTATGTGGGAGTCGGTCGGATGC